>NW_019731264.1:2951498-2988952 GCF_002891405.2 Cryptotermes secundus | reverse complement strand
TTCGCCGAGTCCCCGCAACCTTGAAGCTATGCAAAGTGAGTCAACAGCGGTGACGTCACCGAGGGATATCGCGGTTGCTAGGCAGCAGTCAACAACTCCGGACAGCGTGGCTAGCAACACGGCACCAGACGACAATTGTCTGACCGAGGCTACATAAGGAGCAGCGAAGGCTATTCACAGCCAGTCCTGGAGCTACCGCCGAGTGAGTCCTTGAGCTACCTCCGAGTTATTTCCAAGTTAGCCAGCAACTAGTCAGTTGTCTTGTGGCATTTGGAGTGTACTATTTGTGATACTGCAGATAGCAGTAATCGTAAATCTGTAATTTGGGTGATTGTAAGTGCGAATGTGAAATAAGATTCGCTATACCAAATACGGCGTGAAGTTATTTGTCGCGATATACCCCCGATACGCGACAATATTTTAATTATTATTTATCTTATGTTAAGCCAATTTTACATAACATATTAATGTACTCTACTGATAATTTCTATATCCAATGGTCATGTACCTGAATGCATCTATGAATGATGATAAAATAAATAAATTTGTATGTATGAAATCACAATAATGTAATAAGCATACACTGTGCCTGTTGATAAGAGCCAGAGGTTAGCAGAATAGGCAGCAGAAAGTGTGGATTCACTGTTACTTTAATTTACTACAAGACTGGACACTCTTTAGGTGGTGGTTTAATATAATAATGTAATACTAACCATCAAAAGCATATTTTAAAAAATTGAATTGAACATTTTTAACAGGAACAATGGATTTTACAAAATACACTTACACAAAATAATCATAAGCAGTACACATTAAAATCACAGACAGCATGCATGGCTTCCTGTTGGTGCAGTTTTGCTACAACACTCTATATTACTACAAGAAACTGACAGACATAATGGAGCAAGGTTACTGAAAGTACTCATTGTAATGGATAAAGAATATGGATAATTAAAACAAACACTATATAAAATCTTGACTATTTACAAAAAACTTTAAAGAAATTTGGATATACTAACTAGATATAAGTAAACAGCAGGAAGATTAAATAAACTGAAGAATGGAATATTAAAAAGGATTTGATAATTAATGATAGGAATGAAGTGAACATCTCCAATCATCCTGGAATATAATGCTATAAGAAACTGGCATCATACACTCGTCTTTATGTAATTCAGTGCCCCTGAAGTAATCAAATCTGCCACAGCCTGTAAAATAAATTAAGTACGTACCTACTACTAAGCCAGTATTTCTCAAACTGCAGTACTGGTACACCTAGGGTTACTAACAGGTCCTCGTTTTCAGCATTCTCATTGAAAACTGTTAATATGAGTGTATTACATTTATTTTGAATTAACTTGGAACAAACCTGTATATATGACAAATTTAAAGGTGATAATTGCTTAATTATATATAACAAAAATATTTAAAAAAATAAACTATGCCTTTTCCATGTTTTCTTGGGGGGGGGGGCAGAGATTTGTTTGCCTGTTTCAAGGGGTACCAAGACCAAAAAGTTTGAGAATCACTGTATGTACCTACTTCTTTAACATTACACTTCAATGGAGAAACCTACATGGACACTCAATTAAGTTAAAAAAAAATTTTCATAAAGCAGTGAAATGTTGAATCAAAGTGACCATAATGGCAAGCAAACTGACATCCTTCACTGGAAGCTGCAAAAGCAAGCTGCATGCCTTCTGCTATATACTGCAGCATCACACCCATATAGGACACAATCTTCCCAGACCAAAGATGCATTTTTCCATGAAAGAAAAATCTAGAAGGTAACGTTATGTTTATTATGATGATAAGACTTATGTGGAGGAAATGTGATTAATTCTGCATTCTGTACATATATAATCTACCAACTCTGTATGTTAAATTGCTATATGTTTGCACTTATTTACATGGTACCTCTCATGAGAGGTCAATGAATAATTTAACCCTCTGTAGTACCTAACATAGCAGAACAGCAAAATTAAATGTATATCCCTTACTGTACTTAAAATGTATGTTGGCCATTTAAATTAGCTGGCTTGGTAGTAATGCTGACATACAGTGAATTTAAATGACATAGCAAACAGTAATACTTCACAGAATTAATAAAATTTCCTCCAAATGACTAGACCCAATCTTTCTAATATGCAACTTCACTATTCACTTCATGGATATAAAATTTTGTGTAACTACATATCCTCCATTTTCCCTTTCAAATATCTACCATTATCTTCAACACTATCATCATCACCACGGTTGTCATCAATCATTATTTTATGTCCAAAACAATTAAGAATTTGAACTTCTGATTTACAAATAACTGTGAATTATAACAGTCAACTTACCATGTCAGTTCCCAAGTCAATGCACAAAATAGTGACAGTTCCAAGGGGCAGTGGAATGTCGCACAGGATGAATGCCAAAAAGGGTGAAATCTCAGGAATGTTGGATGTCAGGGTGTAAGCTATGGATTTCTTTAGGTTGTCAAAGATGAGTCGTCCTTCCTCAACACCAGTCACAATAGATGCAAAGTTATCATCCAAGAGGATCATGTCAGCTGCTTGTTTAGAAACATCAGATCCAGCTATGCCCATAGCAACACCTGAAACACACATCACAACCCCAGTAAATGTATAAGATCATTTGCAATACAATACATGGCAGCAAAATTCTTGTAAAATATTCTGTTACTTTACAAATGTTATCCCAGCATTTACAAGGGCTGCCGATATCTTCCTCCTCATGAATGGAAATGCAAAATGCAATAAGGTAACTGCTCTTCTGACATTCTGCTTAGATACTTCTACACACAACCATCTTTGCAATTTAATCT
The DNA here is from genome assembly GCF_002891405.2 of Cryptotermes secundus. Taxonomy (NCBI): domain Eukaryota; kingdom Metazoa; phylum Arthropoda; class Insecta; order Blattodea; family Kalotermitidae; genus Cryptotermes; species Cryptotermes secundus. The sequence goes on along the minus strand of NW_019731264.1, from coordinate 2,986,119 downwards.
GTAATGGAAAATACAGCTGGAATACCTTCAGTGTAATGTTAGCCTACAAACTTACGTGCACGTGCCACACACACGAAACAGAAGGATATCGGTCTGATATGGACAAAGAGCCACTGAGGTCTCGATAAGAATGAATTAATGAAACTGTGTAAGAAATACTTGTGTTTACTCAGGTAATGTCCTGTTTACATCACTCAATTTGTGTTGTTTCACTGTAATATCGTTAAATGATGCTGGAATCAGATTTAACTTCATTCCTGACCTACATAATGTCATTTTGATCAGGTGCTGTAACCAAGTATGTGTCAAGTATGTAATTTTGGTGTACACTGCCATTTCTAGGAATGTATTCCTGACGTAAATCAGAAACTACTATATTTTAAATGTTTAGTTACTAGCCAAGAATGCTTTGGTCCTAATACAGAGACACAAAAGCAGGTTACAACGTTGTACAATTATATTTGAACACATTTCGTGAACATAAATTATATATAAGTTGCAAATGAATGAGCCATCTCTTGTTTCAGTGTATTGTGTCTGCTCTTATTACTACTGATAATATATTGATTTGGATTTGTGAAATGTGTTATACTACATAAAGGAGATGGTTTATGATTGATTATTTGCGTTATTCATGGGAAATGGCATTAAACTTTTGCCTTGATGAATCATTCCATAACATGTAAGAATAGGAAGGAATAGGGGAGAAAGCAGGGGAAGTTTATAGCATGACAGCTTAATAACGCTTACGAGACTTCCTGCTGAATTCTCAATGGGTGACACACATACACAAATACCGATTTAAGCTACGCCTTACCAATGTCAGCTTTCTTCAGGGCAGGAGAATCATTTACACCATCACCAGTCACAGCTACAATGGCCCCCATTCGCTGGCAACCTTCCACAATGATAAGTTTCTGCTGGGGTGAAGTCCGGGCGAACACAATTTCAGTGTGGTATCTATAACATTGACAGCGTAACATGTTTAAAGATTCCTGTCATTATACCAGTGAATATGAGAACATAAAATGGTGCTGGGAAAAGGAAAGTGTGTAACTACCTATGCACCGTATTTTTCAGTCTATCCAGGCAAATGTTGAGATAATACATTGAAACAGACTACGACCACTTTCTTCATCAACCTTTTCATTCATCAGTTAGAATCACCATCTCATTTTACTGCTGCCACATAAAAGCAGCAGCTGATAAAGCATCATAAAATAAACCAAGAACCATATTTCCACATACATAGTTAAATGTTCTAACATGCATTTGTATACGATCTTCCAAAGTTACCACATAAAAAACAAATTTCCTTTACAGCAAACCATTCTCATTTCCCCAGTTTTAAGTTTCCTTGATTTTACATTCATTTTAGGTGGTCCCTTAAAAGTGTAAAATCAAGGTTTCAATGCATTAACTTTCTGTTAAAACACATGCCTTGGGATTCCTGGACTATCAATTACTGAGCTACTCATCTGAAGATAATAAGATCTTACCTCAAGATTTCATCAAGCTGGTCTGAAGATAAATCCCTAAGCTCAGTTCCATGGACCACAGCAGCCTTGGCTTCACGAGGATTCACTTCAGCCACGGGGATGTTGAGTCGCTGAGCAATGTCCTCAACAGTTTCATTACCTGGAAATATTCAGTACATTAGTCTCTTAAAAAATAATCATTACAATTATAACATACATGACAGAAAACTGTGCGCTTGGATTTCACCATTTTCTGTCTAAATGGTTAGTTACAGGACTACCTTGTTCAAAGAGATGTCTCTTCATGGTGGTGAATATATTCTTTTAATAAAGTTACCGATAAGGTAATAATTATTGAAGTAGCTTCATTACAATGACATCTTTAAGATAATGTTCAATTACTTTTCTGCATTTAAAATCATTGGTCAGATGGTACAGACCAAAATTAAATAGTCCAACAACAGGTTTTGTGCAGTCCCCTAATGAATTTTACTGACATTCTTTAAGTTTAGAGACGCAACATGCATCAGACCTAAGTTCATGTTCTTAGCACAAAGAACACATATAAATACAAAATTCTTAGGAAAATATACGAACACTGGATATCACAGTGGCCTGTGTGGAACAAAGTGAACTGAAGTAAACACAGAATGGAGGCTACAAAACAGCAAATTGTTAGGGTAGTTAAATCAAGAAAATTATACACAAAATAACTACCTAGGTCACAGAAAGAATTTCCATGGATTGTGAGGGTGATGGCACTTAAGCCTTCCCCTTTCTGTCTACTGTTCTTTTTCCTTTGGCCACCTCAGGTCCATTTTAACTAGCTTAAACACTTGTCACTAGCGATGGGTATCAAAGCACCACTTTTTCACAATGAACCATCCTATTTATGTTCAATCTTGATTGTTTGACCACTCATACATGCCTACTTATTACCTTTAAAAGAACAGATTTATATCTGAATAAAGAAACATCAACGGCTCAAGGACAATGACATATTCATAATAGGAAGAATCCATCTTGAAAATATGTACATTCCAGTGGCATATACATTTTCACTTATTTCGCATATACAAACAAATCTGTTATGAAAAATCATAACTTTACCTTCTGAAATGATTCCTACAGACTTGGCAATCGCCTTGGCAGTGATAGGGTGATCACCAGTCACCATGATAACCTTGATACCAGCAGAACGGCACTTGGCTACAGCATCTGGTACAGCAGCACGTGGAGGGTCTATCATTGACATGAGGCCCACAAAACGAAGTCCAGTGAGTGGGAAATTAGGGTCATCACAGTCAAACTTGAACCCTAGTGGGAACTTGTCTGTTGGAAGCATATAGTCACAGAAACCTGTAAGATTTGAAAATTCAAAGTTCATCATTAGATTCGTAAAACACATCACCAGACTTTATCTTCAGTCCACACCCACCACCTGTTTCTCCAAGATACATTTTAATATTATTCTCTAACATACATCTGCCTCTCTCATGTAATCTCTAAATTTCACATTTTATGTGAGATTTAAGATTCTCATGGCAGTGACTATGATGAGCACTATCTTCTGTGATGTGGCACTACACAGTCTGGTAGAAGGCTACCTACGTTCCTCCTTAATCTCAGTAAATTTCTACCAGATTATATTGTGTCACGTCCCACAAGCTGGTATTCTTCAAACCTTATAACCAACATTTTGTATGCATTTCTGATTTCCATCGCATTCTGCATGTCCTGCAGTTTTCAAGAGATACTGTAATGTAATGCTTAACTCACCAAGCACACGTTCTCCCAAGCCTCCAAGCTCCAAATATGCATTATTGAATGCTTCCTTCATCTCTTCATCCAAAACCTTTTCCTTGCCACCAATGAAGATAGTAGAACATTTGTCCAGAATCCTCTCTGGAGCACCCTTCATCACCATCAGATGTCTAGGATCATTAGCATCTTCTGTTTCATGGATGGACACCTGATACTTGTTCGTCGAGTTGAAAGGAATTTCACAGACTTTCTTGTTGCGTTTACGGATGGACATCACATCACCCAAGGCAAGCTCCATACACTTGAGTAATGCAGCTTCTGACGCATCACCATTCACTTCCCTGTGGACGTTGACATCATTAATACACTGCTCTAAAACTACTACTCTCCTCCATCCAAGGCCAAGGTTAACCCATTCAGGCTCATGAATTTTGATATGTGACACATAATAATATCAACCTGTTTGCTTTACTTTCAAGACTGTTGGATTCGACCAGACATTGAAGTATAAAACAATTTACTGAATGTCACATTAAAGCCAACAGAAGAACCTCTATGAGGTCCACTTATAACAAGAGAATGCATTTCATACTTTATACCACACTTACTTTTTCAAAATTGGAACACCATCCTGACCAGGCTTAAACTCAGCTCGGTTGCAAAGAGCAGCAATTCTTGCCAACGCCTTGAAACCTGGACTAGTTCTGTCATACTGAACACCTGAAATTTCAAACAAATTCGTGCATGACATGGTACAGAAAATATTCTCTAAAGGCATGCGGCAATGGCTGACTCATTACTCTACAATCATGTTGGACACTGCCCAATTTCACCAATTCTTAATAAACACATTGCTTTGGGAGCTGGCTGTACCCCTTGTCTTCACATAACTGGTTGTCTTCATTCTCCATGACATGTTTTACTGGTCTCTAGGCATTCTTTACAAACCAAAACAAAGCATTATGTGGAGAATGTGTCTGTGATATAGTATCACAACCTAAACCCCTGCAGATTCTTCACATCTGATATGCAAAACTTTTATTAAGAAATGCTGCAGGGAAACTGCAGTTTTCAGCCATACTGATCCATAATAAAGCCTGGTTTACATGACACAAATGAACGTTTTCATGAATCCCATAAACCGTTTCACACAGTTTGTTGAAATTATATGAGACTTCCATGAATCACTGTTAGGCACTTTTGATTTTCAGCCATACTGATACATTACAGAGCCAAGTTACATAAAGCCATACACTGAATCTTTCAAGCATCCATAAACCTTTCCACAGACTTGCTGAAATTCAATATGAGACTTCCACACATTTACAGTTCATTATTCTTGCTCTTAAGTACGTTCAATAAACTTAAAAGACTGCTGTTGGTTATTTTGTATACTTCACTAGAGTATACATATGCTTTCCAATCGTCTTGTTTTCAATACTAGTGGCAGTAATCAGAACCAAACCCAGAGTCTTATGATTGATTAACCTTTGAAGAGTCTGGGTTGTATCTAAGGGTACCCAGGTCCAGTGTGAAAAATAACTATATATATTATTGCTTATTCTCTCTCTCTTTTCTGTTGCTCCCACTTTGGAGCACTGAGCATCCATGAAATGCTTTCATTTCAGTTTCTTAATTCTAAGACAGTTAGTAGGACTCCTTGGATGGGGGATCAGGCCATCACAAGGTCGTTTCCTACACAAACACAGAATAAATGCAAAAATAAATGCATTAATAGGCGCAAAGCACTATCAACTTAATTACACATCCTCATTATAGGAATGACATAATTCATTGATCATTCCAAGTACAAAGACTTTCTGCATATATGAGGCATGTATTGTAGCATGGAGAGCCGTTGCTATGCAATGACCGTAAGATGAGTGAATATACTATGGCCGTTTCTGGGCAACGGCTCAGTAAACACATTCCCACAGCAACAAATCAATGTGCAACAATAGAGGTACTGTTGGAAACGGTATTTTCTATGCATTCTTTGCCGAGGAGTTATAAGGCAGACAACTGGGGCGACCAAATCAGTTCTGTAAGAGATGACTTGAGAACATGAAGCTAAGAATCTCCACTGTTAGAAGCCGTTACCAGGGAACCACTAATGAAGACACAGCAGGCTGGAGAAGGCTTAGAGGGTGCTGTGGTGATTTGTGAATTGTTGAGATTAGCAGTGGAGCTGTAACTGCTTGTAGTTCGAGTCATGTGTTAAAGTGGTCAATAAATCAATTCACCAATCCAAACCATGTCTATAGTCACACCCTAAATTGTGGTAGTATGCGTTTATCTTTTCTTCTCAGATGAATGTGTAACATGTTCTCCTTTTCTGAAATTTTTCCTCCACATGAATTTCTTCCTTTTCTCCAGCACACATCTACTAACAGACCAAAACTCATGTGCGAATTGGTGAGTGTGCACTCTGATCCCGTTATATTGCCAGTTGCTTTACAAATTAAAGTCTGGGAACATGTGAATTGTTCCTGTACAATTTATACATAATAAAACATCTCTAATTCAAAATTGGTTGGGAACCCCTACCTATGATCTTCTGAAACTGCTCTTGCCACAAAAATTGTTGCCAACCAACATAATTTTATAAAAGAACGCTACAAAAAAAACCTCATGACCTGCAGTCCACAAGCAATCTATGCCAACCGAGCAACTGCCACTTGTCAGCGAAGTTAGTGCCAACTTTTTTGCAGGTGTTGTGTGGTCAGCGCAGAGGTTTCCCACAGCAGTTAATCTCGGTTTCCTAGACTGGAGCCGCTGCTTCCTTGAAACAGCTCCTCAATTATCCTCATGAGGCTGAGTGGACCCTGTTCCAGACCCACTACTTCTCAGAAAATCTGGTAGCGCCGGGAATCGAACCCGGGACCCCTGCCCCTGGATCTGTAGCCAGGAGCTCTGAGCACTAGACCACCAGACCTAAAAATACAACATGTTAACTTACCACAGACCAGACCTGAGTTTTTAAGGATTAACTTGCATACCAGACAGGACTTTCCACTGAAAGGTCACCATGGCAGTTACATGTTCATTTCCTTCATTGTGGATCGTTTTATGATGCAGTCAATAGCAAAATTATAGAGCATTATGGATGACAAGATGAACGATGAACTGGAAAAGATTTGGAACGAAGCAGTTGTGGCCTAATCAAGGTAAAATCCCCAAATATCCTTGGGAGGCTGAGGAAAACTGCTATTGGTTAACATACAATTTAAAGATTCAAAAGGTTCTGGATTCAGTTCCTAGCAATGCCAGTAATAACAAAAATAAAAAACAGAAAATATCAATACATGTGTGTCTTATGTTGAAATCCAATGCTCAAAAATAGTACACAACAAAAAATGTCAGTATAATGGCAACCAGTTGGCTGCTTAATTACTGTGATACAATGATACAAGGACAGAACTGAAAAAGTCGATCTTCATTCATTCAGCTCACCAGACTGGTCTTCAGTGGTATCAGCCTCAATGATCTGGTTGTCAAACCACATGTGTGCCACGGTCATCCTGTTCTGAGTCAGAGTGCCTGTCTTATCTGAGCAGATGGTTGATGTGGATCCCAGGGTCTCCACAGCTTCCAGGTTCTTCACCAGACAGTTCTTGGAGGCCATACGTTTGGCAGTCAGTGTGAGGCACACTGTTACAGTGGCCAGCAAACCTTCAGGCACATTTGCCACAATGATACCTACATAAAGGAAAGTCATTCTGCAGGGTTGGTTTTCAGATTTTCCTTCTAAAAGTTAGACCTTCAGTTAACTAACTAGTGTAACCTAACATAAAAAGTAACTAGTGAACCAAATCACCTCCCCACCCATCCACACGAAAGTGTAGGTGCTGCCCTGATAAGCTGACAGTTGTTTAGCTGATTGAGAAATTCCAAATTTCTTGTCGTTCAGGTTCATTACCATGTCCACAAGAACACACCAATGGACCTTATCCTGAACCTTATCTAGTCCTTACCCTCACATCCTACTTCTCTAAGCTATGTCTTACTATTACATCCCATCTATGCATAAGTCTCCTAAGTGACTTCTTTCCTAGAGGTTTACTGATTAAAATTTTGTATACATATTTAATCTTCTCCATGTGCATTATTGGTTCTTGCTCTACTCAAACTTATTTTCTTTTTACTATTCTTGGAATCAATTTTCAGGCTGGTAGATTTCAGTACTTATAGCTACAGACAAGACAGAATGGAATTAGAATATATTAAGCCTTTTCATGCCATACATGCGATATCTAGCTTAAAAAGCACTGACCCTTAACAGAGTTTGTTTTTCAGACGATCAACGAACAAAATTTTGTTTTTAACTGAAATAAACCCTCTTCTTGGAACATGTGTATGGGGACATTATTTCTATCATTCGCAAATCACTTCAAATAAATAAATAATAAAACGGTGAGGCAGGTGGACAATTTCTTTCACCAACTCCTTCAAAACAACTGACTCCAAGTCAAAAGGTCAGCCCAATTAAGCAAGATATCATTTGCAGTTTTAAATGATTATTACAAAATGGTGCTTTGACTGCAAATCAGTTTGGTTTAATTTGATCAGTAAAATTCAAGAAAATATGTCATTTCTATAGCACACATTTTTTCAACTTATTTATAAGTTAATTTGTGACAATTAAAAGACAAAGTGCCAAATTACCTATAAGGAAGATGACAGCATCAAGCCAGTGGTAGCCTAGAATGAAAGCAATGACAAAGAATGTGACACCCAGGAACACTGCAACACCAGTGATCAAATGGATGAAATGGTGGATCTCTTTAGCAATGGGAGTCTCTCCAGTGTCAAGACCTGATGCCAAACCAGCGATACGGCCCATGACAGTGTGATCACCACAGCTGATAACCACACCTTTTGCAGTACCTGGAACAAGCAAGCAGAGAATGTTACAGTCACTTCTACTTGCAGGTTAATGTCTTTGCTGCAGTATTCAATACTTCATTTTTACCAATAGGGTTCTTTCCTGTGCTGCAGTTGAGTAGGAAAAGTTGTCCCCGTCCTTAACTAATTAAGCACTATGCCATCAAGACTTATGGGGAAGTGAATGTATAGATCCATGTTTCTTGACCTTGGCACTAGCTGGAGGTGAGTGGTGAGCCTCACGCCCCTGCCACTTTACCCCTGATACCCACTGGATAAGAGGTTGGGTAGGCTCCAGGACTGGTCTGGACAATGTGGAGAACAGAAAATTCTTGACCTTACCAGGACTCAAACTCCAAACCCTGCCACCCAGCCCACAGCCAGTCGCTACACTGACTACGCCATCCAAGCTCATCCAGCTGAGGAGACACAGTCTAACTTTCTGGCCTTACTGTGTGGACTGTATTTACTCTATACCTTCCAAAACTGCATGAAAAACTATTCTCCAAGAACAGTTTGAAACATATTAGTCCATATTTTGGCCACAGTGCAGTACAGAACTACATGACATACCTCTCACCCATTCACATCTAGTACCTGCTCTACAAAACAAAGCACCCGTACACTTTTTCAATTCAATCTATTTTTGAATTCCTCACAGAAATTGATTCACGTGTCACTATGAAGGAGCCCACCACCACCTACTAATTTATCAGAGAACTAGTTAACTATTAAAGTATTCACTAAAAATATAAAAATTTGTTATTGATACTGTACAAAACCTGTGTTACGGCGTAATATGTAATACCATCAACAGATCTTAATTAAAAATCAGATATTATCATCATGCTGTTCCAGTTCACAATTCAGAAGAGTCGGCTACAACGGCATGATGACGACCTTTTCAGTTTCAGTCAAATACAAAGAAGTTGTGCATTTATTCATACACTTTTATCCAAGTTTTCACTGTGAAAATACCATATTCAAGAACTAACTTTAATAAGTTATCTTGAATGAATGAATGAATGAATGAATGACTGTATTAGGGGTAGCGCCACAATAATCCCACCCTTGCACTGCGATCTTCAATCTTACTAATTTTATGTTCTTTGTCTATTTATTGCTTCTATATGTGCATAACTCTCAGTAGCACTGACTGCATTCGAAACTGTTCATAATATTCATACAGAATTTTAATATTTGGTTACAATCTATCTAACAAGTAATTCACCTGTACAAATCCAAGGAGTCATTAACTACAACATGAATCTGATAGCTAAAGAGAAATTTGGTGCAGCCAGGTTTCTTGCATTCTACAAAAAAAATTAAGCAACAAATTGCATATCTACGACCACAACATTTCACGACTTGTACATTATTTTGCACTAATATCACTCCAATCGCAGTAGCTTGTACAGTTATTATACAGGTATTACGGCATGTAAAATGAGCAGACAGTAAAAAAGTCAGATGGCATATGTTCATCCCAAATTTTATGCAAATTTGTCATATGGTTTGAGTGGGTTTGGGTAACATGAAGATCATACATACATACACCACCTTCCTTTATGAAAACGAGTCCATACGCTGAAAAGTGATGTATTAGCTACATACCAAAGAGTAATTTCACCTGCATAACTACTGATCTTGTATATCAGGAGCAATTTCGCTTTGTCTCAAAGTTACCTCCAATTCAGTTCTATGCCTTATTCTCAGAAAGTTATATGGACATACAATCCTGTTAAGATTTGATGATCCCTGGTCCCTGCATCCCAGCTCTGGGGAAACAATGCAGCACTGCTGTCAAATTAAACTTCACCATCAGATGGCAACATGTGCAGTCGCAAGCTCAAGCAATCACAGCACAGCCAGAACTTGCAAGCAAATCATACAACTGGCAATGCACCTGGCCTACACATGTTGTCAGCAAATGGTACCGGGAAATGATACAAGGGATCATCAGATAATAGCAGGGCTGTAGTATTTAGAACATAAAAATAATACACAAAACAAACCTTCCACGGCATTGGTAGAGAAGAAAGCAAGATTTTTGGTTTCCAGTGGATTCTCATGGGTAAATTCAGGGCCTCGGCTCTGTGGTTCAGACTCGCCAGTCAGTGACGAGTTGTCCACCTTGAAGCCCCGTGACTCGATGATTCTGATATCTGCTGGAATACGGTCCCCAAACTTCACTTCCACTACATCGCCCAATACAATGTCTTCTGCACGCAGTGTCAACTTCTCACCATCTCGTAGCACTGTGGCAAACTGTAACAAGCACCACAATGCCATACTACCATCTCATCAACATGCACATACTAGCTACCTGTATATCTGACAAACTAACTAACTTAACTGACTAATCTGGGAAGATAAGGCCACTTGTTAGCAAGTGCATTTTATTGTTGAAATCTGTCAGTATGAAAGTAGAAAACTGTGCTCTTAACACATATGCCCAAACTAGGGCAGTCCTCAGAATGTAGCATCCAGATATAATATTGTATTTGCCTGATTACTATGTACTTCCTTCATGAATGTCTACCAAAAGCTTAAGTGTACATTACAGTCATGCACAAACACGTTTAACACACTCAAAGCTGTTTCTTCAGGCAAAATAATTTTCAATTGACTTTGTACAATTGACATAAAGCAACATGTATTTCTCTTAAATTTAATTTTAAAACTACCAGTATTACATTTGTGAATGGATAAAATACAGAAATTAAAACAATTTTCTTAACATCTGTGAACTTTACATTTCTAAACGCATACAGTGGGTGAACATGCTGCAGACAAACTCAGTGTTGACATGTTGTTTCTTCACAATTTTTTTCCCAAGATAATGTTCTGTGTAAAGTGGATTTCTTGAATATGTGGAGGGCTCTCTTCCTGTTAGAACATGACCAGAAACTCTTTTGCAAAAAACAAAAAATAAAAAACTTTGACATGATAATCTCACAATGGTGCTTTTAAAGAGAGCAGGAGGTAGCCTGCGGAGCATGATATGTCTTTTCGATGAGCCCTAGGCAATGGAAGTCTGTGAAACGCAGATGTGGACGAAACAAGTAATGACTTACCTGAGGCACCATGTTTTTGAAAGATTCCATAATTTTGGAGCTCTTGCTTTCTTGATAATAGGAAAAGATACCAGTGACGATAACCACGGCAGCCAGTACAATGCCCAGGAACAACTGAAACATTCATTACAAAAATCACAGCCACATGAATGTCACATGGCCGAAGGAATGTTCGCAACCTATAAAGGTAAAGTTGTCCCTGTGCTTAATTAAGTACTATGCCATGAAGGCGTATGGGGAGTGGATGTATAGATCCACATTTTCTTGACCTTGGCACTAATTGGAGGTAAGTGCTTACAACATAGAGCAAAATAAAAATATAACTCAGGACATGTAAGTGGGCATGACAGTAAATTCCAAATGTTGCATTCAAGAAAGAGCCTGACAACAGATTCCAAAGGTTCCAAACAACAAAAACCAAAGTGCACCAAGGAACAGATCCTGTGTCTGTTAGATAAAACCCCCAACCTCATAACTCATTTATCAAAACTCCAATCTGGTATTATCCTCCTGTTTCTTGTCGTCCTTCCAAGCAAGAACTTTCCATAATTATGTATAAACTTAATTTTCATCCAAACTACATGTCTGATCAATCCCCCTAACATCATTTGGTGTCCTGTGTTCCTTAATACACAGCATCCCTCGACTCCCAACTCAGTTCACCCCTCTTAGTACACAAACAAATTGGAAATGTAACGTAGTATCTATTTAGATTTAATAAAATTTGTTTTCAAAAGAAAATGAACTGGTGTTACTCAAATATGGCACAATTAAGGACCCAATGCATAGTGATGTGGCTTCACTTGACAACTGACTTGGCAAATTTCTTCCTTACCTCCTGCTACAACAGGTTTACTCAAACACTCCTGCTTCCACATTCCATCTATTTGCAATGAAATATTCTTGGATAACTGGCTTTATTGATACAGAATAAACCTTATGTTAGAAAGCACACACATGTGCATGTGCGCATACAGAGGAATAAACTAGTTTGTGTCATATACCACAACTGGTTTCTGTCATTCATCATGTGGGCAGTTCCCACAATCATACTGGTTCCTAATCATGGAGACAGAGACAATTTTACATAATGTCACAGTAATGTTCTGTATCAATACATCTAATTATCCAAGAAGACTTGCACTTCATTATAGCAAAAACTATAGATTTTATACAATCCATGCTTCTTTAAACACTTAAGAATATAAAATATTAGATTTTTTAGATTTTCATACAACAAATTCAAGTACATAATAAGTACAATTATACTCCCTCTACTAGAAAATCAGAATGTCTCCCTAGCAACAGGATTCAGAACAGTTCATCAGAAAGATGAAGACTGACTTCAGAGATACATACTTTAACAGTTAAAGGAGAAAAAGTAGGACAATGCTATGAAACAATATAAACAGATTTAGATGGCATGAATGTTGTTCAATACATAAGGTCCCCAGGCGATACAAATTAAACATGAACTCATTATTACATGTAGCTCATTTATTGTACTGAAGTAACATTATTTTTCTACATCATCACTGATCACGGTGATGCATTCTCCCCACCTTGAAATGTGTTTAAAAGCATTTCTGCAGTAGAAACTGTGCTCTTCAATTTGCAATCAATCAACAGTCATTTATACTTGAATACTGTGAGATTGGAGACCTCCCAAGTGTTGCATTTGTTGCATATACCCCTATCAAGCGTTATCAGATACAGAAAAAAAATGCTTGATTAACACAAGCATTATAGGCTAAGGAACCTTACTTACTGAACATCCCTTGTACACACACCATTCACGAAAATACCTATTTAGAAGATAGCAGCTTTACAGTCACCCGACATTTTGGAATGGCTTTTATTCATCACACAAGGAACCGTGCTTTTAAAGGATACTACTATTGTAAATAACTTGGCTTCTTGAAAACAGATTAAGACACCAATGATGATGACTACAGCGAATACAATTATGGCCAAATATAACTAGACGTGAGAAGCATTGAGAGAGGGGAACACAAAAATAAATGAAGATCTATTTATGCTGACAGGATGTATGAGCAGTAGCAAAGAGTTTTATATGGTGAAACAAGACAGGTAGGAATTTGAATTGCTGGAGAATATTATAATGTGAAAAAAGCACAGAGAATATCAGTTTTCCAGTACACCTGGCAAGACTAGGATGATACTTTTGACAGAACAGCTTCACATTTCTTACAATAGCATATTACCATTATGCCATAAAATATCTTACAGTGAGGGTCTTAATTTTTACTCAACAAAGATAAGGGTGCACATATATTATGCATTCAGGTATGAGCAGTAAACTAAATGATCGATCTATGTGAGCAACCGTCCAACTCTAAGGAGCTGGGTCCTTCTTGAGAAGCTGCCAGTCATTCAGGAACTCAAAAATTTCTGGAAATTTTGTGGAACCCGAAGGTTCATGACTGTGTTCCCAAGGGCCCTCCACTGCTGTTCCCTATTCTCATCCAGATCAAACCAGTCCATACTATCCCACCCTATCTCTCCAAGATCCATAAACAAAAGACCTATTACATTATAATGTAAGCTGACCATAAAGAAATGTTACAAATTCCTTTGTTGTGCACATATATTTCATGAGCTGCATTCCATAGCAAGTGAAATCCATAAACTGTCAAAGTTTACATAAAACAATTGGCAACAAACTCAGATCATGAAAATTTGCAACTCAGAATGCAGGGCAAAATCATGATATATGCATATCTAACAGATCCTTGAAAATGTGGCACAGTTCAAATATTTGGGAATGGCAGTAACAAATCAAAATTTGAGTTAGGAGGAAATTAAGAGGAAAGTGAATTCGGTTAACGCTCACTATCATTCAGCTCAGAAACCTTTTGTCTTCTCATCTGCTGTCTAAAAATGTAAAAATCAGAATATACAAAACTATAATTTTGCCTGTGGTTCTGTATAGGTGTGAAATTTGGTATCTGATATTAAGGGAGAACACAGGCTGAGGGTGTCTGAGGAGAACATCTGGACCGGAGAGAGATGAGTTGACAGAAGGTTGGAGAAAACTACACAGTGAGGTTTACAGATCATACTCTTCATCAAGTATAACTAGAATGATCATTTCAAGGATTAAATGGACAGGAAATGTAGCACGAATCAAAAGAGGAGGAATGTATATAGGATATTTGGTTTGAAAACCAGAAGAAAAGAGACCATCAGAAAGACCAAGATGCAGATGGGTGTATAATATTAAAATGGATGGGATGGTATGGACTAGATTTATCTGGCTCAGAACAGGGACCAGTGGAGGGCTCTTGTGAACATGATAATCAACCTTTGGGTTCCACAAAATGTAGGAAAATTCTTGAGTAACTGCAGAACTGGTGGTTTCTCAAGAAAGGTTTATCTCAATGTAGTTAGTTCCATGTGTAGACCCTAAACAAAGTCACAAATACACATAAAAAAGGCACACAGATAAGCCACAAACCAAATAATCCACACAGAGATAATCAGGAATATGCTGTAAATAAATTTCACTTTTAGTTAGTGCATAAGATAACAACTAGTTTCCTGTGCTCTCAGCGGCTGACACTACAGCCTCAGGAACACTAAACATACTTCCCACNAATAAAATTTGTTGCACTTAAGACGGTATTTATCCATATATATACTTCCCACTGTCTGGGCATTACTACAGACCTGAATCTGTATGAGTAAAGTTTTCAGAAAAGGTTCCACGTTACTTACATTGTCATCTGCTGGTTCTTCCACTGTACTAGCCAGGATGGAATAGGCAATAAAACACAAAATTGCACCAATCCATAGTAGCAAGGCAAAGCCTCCGAACAGGTTTTTGCAAAACTTGACCCACTCAGGGGTTTGTCTAGGTGGTGTGAGAGCATTTGGCCCATCTCGCTCTAGATTTTCTTTTGCTTTGGCATGTGTTAAACCCTGAAAATTCCATCAGATATATCAGTTTTCAACATAATTTCATTTTAACCATGTGTAAGCCTGGGTCAAAACAAACCCTAAGAAGATAACCCTGTGACTCCTTTGAGGTATGCAGAAATTACAAATTTCTTCACAATCAGAACCAACCATTTAGTTGTTATATAAAAGATTTCTAGAAATATTATCTTTGAACGTGATACATTTAAACAGGAACCCCATGCTGTTTTGGTATGTCCCTGAGCATTTTCCTCGTCTATATTAATACAGTTAATCCAAGTGAATATCAAGAACAGGGTTTGCCACAGAGAAGTGTCATACAATAAAGAAAAAAATAGGTGCAAGCTATATACAATTATCTGGACAGTCGTACTTACAGTGTCTGGATTTGTGCTGAACCGCTGATATAGCTCTTCTAAAGAAATTTTATGATAGTCAATATCCAATTCTTGTTTCAGGTCATCTAAATTGTCTCCCTTCTTTGCCTTTTTACGAGACTGAAAATAAAAGGAAACAAAATTACTAAAACGGTTCTGTGAAGCAACTACAAAACTACGTACATTTATAGGTAAAGCGTATGTATAACATATTAACTCGATGTAGCAGAGTCCTTACTGAGATGCCAATATCCTACACGCATTTCTCGTCTCCCCCATTCGTGCTACATGCCCTGCCCCCCTCATCTTCATTGACTGATGATCCTAATTATACTTGGAGAAGAGTACAAGTTATGAAGCTCCTCGTTATGCAGTTTCCTCCAACCTCCTGTCACTTCATCCTTCTTCGGTCCAAATATTCTCAACACCCGATACATTTCCAGATACTAGTAATAAATATTTTGAAAATCGTAGAACGTTTCAGGATGAAGTTGCAGTGCCAAGGGCTACAACGCAGTGGTCAGCGCTAATGCTGCATACACGAGAGTCCTCGGGTTCGATATTTAGCCTGGAAACTGGCTGGGATTCCTTTTTTTCATCTCACTTCCTCCAGGCAAATGCTACGGTATTACCCCACAGCAAACCATTACCCTTCTTTCGATATTTACCCAACTTCACTCACACCTGTTAAGCAAGACTATGCCATTATGTGAGAAAGCGTCGTTAAACTTGGAAATAAACAATATTTGTAGTTAATAAAGATATTAATATTTCATGCCAATTTATTTTGTAGTCTATTTAACGATCGTCAGAAATAGGGAATTAGAAAGGACGTGGGAGGAAGCGGTCGTGGCCTAATGTAAGTTATCACGGCATTTGTGTGGAGAAACGCAGAAAAACCTCCGTCACAATAGTCGAAGTCCCGGTCGACATTCGAACGGGGCTAAGAACATACGCCAGAAGCACAGCTGCTTGAATCTACTAGCTCGGTAATAATTTATCAACATGCATTTTCCTCACACGTTTTTTAGGGGGAAAAGAATACAGAAGCCGTAAGTGTGAGCAAAGGAAACATGACTTACTAATAGAGAAAGTTGCTAACCTTGTTCTTTTAACTAGTTTTAAATTAGAATATGTACTATAACATGTACATTCCAATTTAAACTTTACGATGCAAATTATACGCAACGAAATATTTCCACACTTGACACAAAATTTCTTACTGTAAAGGTACCGTATTTACGCATGTATAAGCCGCGTGCGTGTATAGGCCGGAGCACAATTTTCAGACAGAAATTATAGAAAAAATAATTTTCTTGGAATATTATTTCAGGAGTAGAACACCCTGTATTACTAATTATGAATATAATTTTTTTTAAATGAAGTGTGATTTCGAATATAAGCCGCACCCCAGTTTTCCTCTTGAATTTCTGGCAAAAATTTTAAGGCCTATACATGCGTAAATACGGTAATCTTATTTAATTTGACGAAATCCCGTTACGTACTATCTAGGCAATTTCGGCTGTCACAGTTGCACACAACTTCCCGAATCGACACCACCGCGCAGGTCACGGTCACCTGTATATAGTTATTTGTTTGGCGACCCGGTCGTTCAGGATATAAAACTGAGCAATTCGATGGTCGTTTCGCGGATGAAACGCCAATAATTTACACCACAAACTTCCAAAATTCATTACATACATACTGATTACAATATGAAGCAGTAGTCTGCCTACTTGAGCTGCAACTAATACTATAAATACCTTCTCTCCGAGACCCATATCACAAACTGATGTCGACACCGTGGATGCTTCTCAAAGATTACAGAAGACTGACGAAGTCGTCTTATATTTTCATTTTCATTATCATTATCATTATCATCATCATCATCATCAGTGATTAGCCTCGGGCATCAGGCGTACTGAGGCTAGTAGAGGTAGGTCGACGTTGCCCGATCTACGATGAGTCTAATCTATCAGTTACGCAGCCCGTCGTCGGCTTTTTAACTCTAAGCAAAGCTTCCTAATAAATTCTGCGAAACTGTGCCTCGCCAGACAGGGATTCTTGGGGACTGGGGGAACCCCCGACTTATGCTGGATGGTCATCTTACTGCTTTCCGCAAATCGCTGAGTCGCTTATACACTTGTGATGGCAGCTCCTCCCGGCTGCTGGCGTAACCAACACACACCTACTGCCTATAAAATTGAGGCATATTAGAGAAGCTCTGGGAATGCAACTCCTGTGCACGCATTCCTGGTGCCTCTGAACAAGTTCACATTAAGCGTTGATGTTCATTTTCAGAAACAGAGCAAATCTGAAATCTTAAACTCCGGTCTCTTGCGTAACACGTCTCAAAAGGGATTTTCGAGGATAGAGTCCGTTCAAACCTAGCACCAAGTACCAATTTTATTTAACTTCTCTTCGGTCAGCAATGTGTTCGGATTTGTTCTTACTGGTAGTGGCCAGCAACGCTGAATTCCGTGCTAGGCTTTAACATTCGCCACACAACGACAGAATTTCCAGTATCCGCAGTAATTTTAGTAGGCGTTATTTTCAGCGTGTTGGGCAATGATACAGGCATTTCGATAGCAGCCCGTATCACCACGGCTCTGCCTGAGCGGTTCGACGATTTGCAGGAAGTTGCGAGTTGATCGCACTGTATCGCCATACCCTGCTGCACCAAGGAGGCACAGGAATAAAACCAAGCTGATGATAACAGTAGAACAACATTACCGATCTTGATGTTATTCACAACAATCTGCCTGCATACGCAACGGAGTGTAAATGCGGTATGTGATAACCATGGAGCCCATTGTCGCCCTTCTAAATCCCGTCTATTCAGATCACAAGCCTCATGGGAGACTGGGAACTAACTACGATAAGTTAAATAATACACAGAGTAATTTATAAGTCCACCCGGAAACCCCGACAGTAATTTAGAATCACAATACCCTTGTAGCCGTGTATTTGGTCTACAGAGTTATTCTACATTATTGTCGGGGTTCCCCGAGGGATTTCGTACCCTGTATTGTTTTAGGGTCTGAATATGACGAGAAATTTGTCGCCTCACGTACGTGATCTTCCAGCCGGAGGACCGACACCGGAAACTTGTACATTCCATGCAAAAATTATGGATCTATTTCATCGGGGATTCCTTGTTAACCAGCTATCTAAGTCCATGGAGCTGAGTACAGCTTGAGAAGCGCTGGTCCCTTGTCACCATGGCCTGGCACGTCTTACGGCTGCGGATGGGTAACACGACCTCAAGATATGGAAAGCAGCTGCCAATATGCTGAATCAGCAGTCGCTGACGGCCAACAAGGGATAGTCCTCCAGCTTGGATTGGGCTTGGGGTCAACACCACGCGTAAAACACTATGAAACGTTACATAGTGACCTTATGTTTATTTCTTTATATCAGGATATCAGGATTATAGTCAGTGAGCAGAGGAATATCCTACAAGAAATAAGAAAACGGAAGGCTAATTGGATTGGTCATGTTTTACGCAGAAACTGCCTTCTAAAAGAAGTTATCGAAGGAAAGATAGATGGGCGGATAGAAGTGACAAGAAGACGAGGAAGAAGACGTAAGAAGATGCTGGATGACCTTGGGGACAGAAGAGGATACTGTCATTTGAAGGAGAAAGCTCTAGATCGCATTAAGTGGAGGAATTGTTTTGGAAGAGACTGTGGACCTGTCGTCTTGACAGATTGCTGATGATGATGATGATGATGATGATGATCAGGATAACCCAGAGGCCCAAAGTATTTCGGCGAATATATGCAGATTTTTTTACACTTTATAAATGCAAACTGAGGAAGAGTCAAACGTGTAATACCTCACCCCCGAACAAAATTTGAATTTAGTTACATTCAACTATCATTTTCAAATAATTAGTTTCTAAACAGAAGCCGAAGGTTGCCACGGAGTGGAGTTACCGTTGGCCAAAAGGAGCCTTATGATCCTGGTGGGCGTAACACTCTATTTCCAATTACGAGGCTAATGGACCTGTACGGGGGAAAACTCTGAAACCGATGCCGAGAAAATGTGTAGTCGTTTATTATCACTGGCGTGACTTGTGATTCACGGATTTATACAAACATTTTACTTTCAGTGACGACAAAAATCACAGCAAAAGTTTAATTTTCATGAAGATCTGCAGGCCTATTCATGGAAGCATGTGGTAGTGTAGCTGGCTGAGGCACTATGATGCAAGCCGGAAGGTCACGGATTCGATTCCTTATCAAGCCACTGATTTTTTTCAATTGACCTAATCCTTCCAGGCGCACTATGGTCTTGGGGTCGACTCAGCCTGTAACAGGAATGAGTACCAGGAATCTTCCGGGGGGAGGGGGTAAAGAGTAGCCGGCGCGTAATGCTGACATCTTCGCCGCCATCTGTGAGCCGACCGTCTAGAAAATGTGGGAGCCTCGACGTTTCACAATTCTATGGGTCTCCACGGCCTATTACAGGGATATATGTTTTCCCTGCAGATACAGGGGGGTCCAAAAAATGTACTCTCTCTTTGATAGTCAATATATTTGGAACAAAATGGCATGCAGTTACAATTCTTGCGCGGTAGTGTAGTGTAATGTTTTCTCAACAGATGGTGAAGGTCACATGAGTCACGCGAATGTCGTGCCGTGTGCGCGCTGCGAGCAGAAGACAGCAGCAATGGCTGAAAAGTTGTTCTTTGAGAAACGCAAGGCTGTATTGAAGTGGTACTGGACGAGGCGCAATTCAAAATGAACGGTACTGTTAACCGCCACAACTGTGTGTCTTGGGCTCCTGTAAATCCACACGTTCACGTGGGCAAGGAAGCGAATCTGCCGGGTTTTAATGTGTGGTGTGGTCTGTCATCGCGCGGTTTGATTGGTCCTTTCTTCTTTGAAAGTACCGTAACTGGTCAGGTGTATCTCGATATGCTTCAGACATCGATTTTCCCTGCCATTCGAGAGCTGTTTGGAGATTAAAGATTTTACCTACAAGATGGTGCTCAACCTCACTACCATCGAGATGTCAGGGCGTACTTAGATGACACTCGTACCTGGACGATGGATGACTTCAATTTGAACATTTCAAAATGGACTTCAGTGGTAAGACCTTCATAAGCAGCTTCACGAAATTCGACCAATGGTTCATAGAGTGCTGTGAACCCTTTCAACGATAAAACTGACCTCTGCTGCTTGAATATAACGGACGTGGTAGAAGTTCGTAACTCAGAAATAACTTCCGTTGCTGACACGGCTCTGTGTTTACTTGGGAGACATTGGAAAACTTCACAGTCGTTCGGTTGGACCCAAATTCCCCCATCTTTCATGATACCCTAAGGTTCAGTACTGTGTCCACAATAGCCTGCCAACCGAGCCGGCTGGCGTGACGGTAATGCTCTAAACCTGCAATCGGACAGTGCTAAGTTCCAATACTAATAGCTTTCTCTTGGTTTCTCTCGGTTTCTCGTGGAAAACTTAGGGGCAGTATCTCGACTGGGAGACTACCCTTTCCTTCGGAATCCTTTCCAATTCATCATTCATTGATCACTCTACAATTGATGCCATAGCATTGATACTGACGTCGTAAAATAAACAGCAGGAGTTGCCCCTGAATCCTAACCTGAGCAAACCAATCCAGCCCACGCCGTCACAGCAAATTTCCTAAAGATCTGTTTTAATGTTATCTTCCCACCTACACCTAGATCTTCCAAATGTTCTCTTACATGCAATGTTTAAATGTCACGCTGTTTCGGAGAAGAGTGATTGTTACCTGTGAGACAGAAAGGGTTAAGCCAATGTCCTATGACTGTTCAGTGAGCGTGTTTCCTCGCAGGTAAACACGACTGAAATAACTGGAAATCGAATTTCCGGATTTCTGACTAAGAGATCGAGGCACCATTTTTTTAAACTGTAAAGAGACATACCTGATATTCATCGGTCCATTTAAATGGCCTTAAAGAGCTTCCGAGCTATCACAAAACAATTAAGAAATACGCGAAATTATAGCTTAAAATTAACAAATATTATATATAAAGGCAAAGCTATCCCTGTAACAGACCGTGGCGGGCCATGGGGTTGTGAGACGTCGAGGCTCCCACATCTTCCAGACAGTTCACTCAAAGATGGTGGTGACATAAGCGGATTGAGAGAGAATCCTATTGGATTTGGTTTCTTGCACAAACCTCACAGTTTTAAGGGCACACAGCTACAGCAGCCGACCGGCTTCAACGCAGAATCTGTGCACTGAGCAAGTTCCTTATCAGTGCACACTACGTCTCATGCAGCGTTTACTCTACGTTGTAACACTGCAGCAGGAAGTTATCTATTCCTGAACATGGAAAAGTGAACTTAGCCTTAAAATGTATTTGCTGCTTACTGACACGGAATCATTTACACGGTATAGCCTTTGGCGCAAGGAATTTTCGAGTTCGACAGATTAATGATAATATATTTCATACGAAAGAAACTGGACAAATGATTCCACCTCAGTGGCAGAAAGTAGGTCCTATAGACGACTGCCATTTGACGCAATTTGTTCATGTAACATTAAGTTCATTCTGAATAATTCATAATTTATTAAAGAGAAAAACATATATATATATACACACACACACATAGGCCGCGCCATAGCTCAAGCGGTAAGTCGCTGGCTTCCCACCGCGGCGGCCCGGGTTCGATGCCGGGTCTGGTCAAGTGGGATTTGTGGTGGATAAAGTGGCGCTGGGGCGTGTTTTCTCCGAGTACTTCGGTTTCCCCTGCCAATCTTGATTCCACCAAATTCTCCATCATCATAATCAACCGGGGCAGGCTACAATAGCCCAATCAGTGACCACCGTGCCGAGTGGACCCAGTTGGACTCCACCACCCACGAAGCGAGTTAAAAATAAAAACACAAATAAATAAATGTGTACATCGGTATTAATGCTTGAAAGTTTACCGTTACCGCACGCTCCGGCAGAGATTTTTGTGATTGTTCTCAGTCCTTCCAGGGAAATTCGAGCACATGTACCATCGCCGCTTCCTTCTACATATCCTACCACTCTGCGGTACAGGCAGCGTCATAGAGCATCACAAAAAGAAACGGGGCCTCTGATAACGAAACACAAAGAAACAAAGAATAAGAATGTATGCGAGATAAATTGAATGACGTGTAACTTTGTGAATTGCATTCGCCGTCTTCTTGCGAGTTCTACTGATAACGTGACCAAATTACGAACAGGGACTGTGGAAGCCCGGATGGGGAAGCAAAAATAAATTCCTGTGGGAACCCCTCTGGGACAACGGTCGCACGAAAGCCGGAAATGGATGCAGAAGGATGATATCAAATTTCACACGCGGAACTAATTTACGGTGATGCTGGAACAGAACTATTCCGTGCTAGGTCCGGCTCTAACAGCGGCATTTCGTTATTAAATACCGCAGGATGTAGACAGCGAAACATACACGTTCCAACTGCAACGAGTTCACGCGCAAAAACAGAGGAACTGTTGGATTCGACGTTTCCTACGAGGTCCGTACCACGGGGTTATGTAACGAGGACATTATCCGAGCTGCAGTCAGTTTAAGTCAGTCTGTGAAGCGAAGACTTAGTTGATACAGTTGAGAACAAGAGGGTAACGAATGAAGAATCTCCACTGTTAGAAGCAGTTGCCAGGGAGCGACTAGTGGACGCTGTAACAGACTCAGAACACTCGTCAGAGTGTAACAGTGAACTGTGAAGTTTACTAACGAGTTGTACTAGTGTGTAATATATCCGATTACTAATCCAAACCCAGTCTATAGTCAAACTCGTACATGTGACAATAGGCTGAACATCACGATTATTCTAAAACCAGAGATTAAGTTAATTAGGCAGCTGCATGTATANTACTAGTGTGTAATATATCCGATTACTAATCCAAACCCAGTCTATATCAAACTCGTACACGTGACAATAGGCTGAACATCACGATTATTCTAAAACCAGAGATTACGTTAATTAGGCAGCTGCACGTATAAAAAAATTGTGAACCGGTACCATTCTTGATGCAATCAAAAATGTTTTGCAAACTGGATAGGTTATATAGCGGCACGTGGATTTGGAGATAACGCGGAAGAAATCGGTCGTGGACTCTCCTGTACGCTACTATCCCAGGATTTGCACGGAAGGAATAACGAAAATCAAGAAAACTTTCAATTTGGATGGCCCACAACCAAGGCTCAAAAAAGGCGCCGAGATCTTCTAAGCCATGAATGGTATTAAATTCTTTATCTCGCGACATAAGGTCGAGAATCCCTTGGTCTTACCGGAGATATCACGTCCGAGAATGATTCACTTATTTGCCCTTGCTAACGAGTTTATGTGGCGTTACGCAACGCAAATGCCACACATTCATGGATGACAATCACGCTGAATTTGTTTCAAGGTAAACACTATGGAGAACTTCACTGCAGGTTACAAAACAAAGACCATTTATAAGTTTTCGAATGCCAGGTAAGCAGCGCGCTCACAAAGGTCTTAGCTAGCTTCTTCCAGTCTTAACCGGAGCATACACAACCGATCCGGTATGTGAATACCGGTTCCATGCCTCTAGAATTATAATCATTTACCGAGACTACGTTTTTAAGTCACCTAAGCTACAAAACTGGCTTGTACCGGTCATGCATAGCCCCCCCCCCCGCGCTGTCAAATCCGGAGTATTGGCGGACATCGGGGAACGCATTACCTGCCGAAGACACTGGGTAAATCCACTTCTCACAGAGACGTATGCTGCTACGGCCACTGGCTTCGTTTTGCGCATGCGTGCGTGCAGGATGATAGGACTCATGAATGCTGAATTGTAAAAAAATGTGGTGAAGTGGTCGTGGCAAAATCGATGTGCCGTCCCGGAGTCTACCCGGAGGGGATAAGCAAAAGGATGAAAACCCGCAGTCAAGATGACCATTGTATTGGCTGAGATTCAAACCAAGTACCTTCAGAATACAAATCTAGAGCGTTACCACTAAAGAAACCTGCCCGTAGACTGGCTTCGTGACTTAAGATTAATAAATCAGCATAACGTGATTATTCTACATTTCGCCAAGTGTTGGGACTACAGTAAACATACACGCGGATTTTTTTTGTGCCTCAGAGCGCCATAAAGGCATGCAATGTCCAGGCAAAGCTACATACATGCTTCCCGAAACCTCCACAGGCATTATGTTCAGTTTCAAACTCCGGCCGCTTTAATGACGGGTAAATAGCCTTAGACCCCCATACACACACAGTCTGGCCTTCCGACTGACCTTACAGGCAAAACTTTCACAATTTACCCCCTCCCTTTCCTTCCCCATACACGCGCAGATAAAGCGGCAGGCTTCATGCCACAGTCACGGTCTTCCAGCCTATAATGTTGAGTCACACGTCACGTGCTACGGTCCTGCAGGCAGAACTGACGGACTGACGGGTTTCCCACAGGCCAACAGTCCAAACAATTGGCCGGCCGCACCACACACGTCAGTTTTGCCTTTCAGTCTTCAACTGTGCAGGCCGAACTGGAGGCCAAAAGACACATGTGGCTTGATGTGCCCCAGGGCCCGTATAAATATGGCGAAGGGAACAATTCTTGTCCCGTCCGGATAGTCCAGTTATTGTGGATTGTGCTCTCTGGTCTGTTCAAATTCAGAATTAATTCTGGACCAAACGCATCCTTTAGAAACTAGACTGGGCTGGAAAAACCCGCAAGGTCCTACCTACAAAGTCCAACGCAACATGGATATAACATACATTGACGCAATTCGTAAGATTAGAACACATGATCTGGTGTTTCGAGTGGCCTATTTTTTATTTATTGCTAGTGGGGTGGGACTAAGTCCCTTGCACTGCGGCCACTTCTGGCCTATTGTACCAGCCCCAGAGGATAGGTGAGGGTGATTGTGGAGCAATTGGTGGAATGAAGATTGGCAGGGGAAACCGAAGTACTGACAGTTCATTAACATACAAGACTCGGCCACGGTGACAAATTGTGTAAAAGGCAAAGCTGTCCCTGTAACAGGCCGTGGAGACCCGTAGGGTCGAGGCTCCCACATCTTCTAGACAGTCGGCTCATAGATGGCGGTAAGGTTGTCAGCCTTAAGCGCCGGCTGCCCTTTACCCCCAGGAAGATTCCTGGTACTGGTTTCTGTTAGAGGCTGAGTGGACCTCAGGGCCATTGTGCGTCCGGAAGGATTAGGTAAATTGAAAACAATCCAATGACCTCATCGGGATTCGATGTATTAAGGATTGTAGCATAGTGCCTCAACCAATTACGCTACCGCGTGCACCACGACAAATCATGTACCTCTCACCAAGCAGGAAAAGGCCAAGCTATTCCACAGTTTCCTTAGACATGCTGTCCGCAAAACCTTCGTCACTAAGATATACTAACGGAAATCCCCTTTCCAAATCAAGCACTCCATGGAGCAATGTCCTTGAAAAGCTGACAATCGCACAGCCGGCGAAGACGTAACTCGGATGAACATCACCATGCTCACACAAAAGAGGGCCACTCGACCAGGATGAATATATTTCATGACCTTGCACCCTGTTTCTCTAAGGCCAATTGTGATTGCGTTGGATCAAACATAAATATAACTGCACACGAAACAAAAGGGCAGAGATCACGACAGTTCGTACTGTACTTCAAGGTTGCAATAAGTTCAGCTTAAGTACGAACCCCGCTTCTTAGGCCGTGCTACAGCTCAGGCGGTTAGTCGCCGGTTTCCCACCGCGGCGGCCCGAGTTCGAGCCCAGGTCAGGTCATGTGGGATTTGTGGTGGACAGAGTGGTACTGCGGCAGGTTTTCTCCGAGTACTTCGTTTTCCCCTGCCAATTATCATTCTACGGTTACTTCAGAGTCACCATCATCTATCATCTGGGGCTGGTGCAATAGGCCAGTAGTTGCCGCAGTACCAAGTGAACTCAGTCTCACACCACTAACCCCATTTCTTCGGAAAAATACATGAGAGCCTGCTCTAAATACAGTCCAAAATAACTGTGGAAATACTGCCGGACCATGAACCGAGACACCTCTGCCAGAGGAGTGGCTGGGTACAGAATGCCCGACCACGGTTAGACATTCGGCAGGAACAGGGTATTTCCATTAAAATGGGTACCGGGGAGTCTTTGCCAGATATAAATTGGTCGGAGCTTCATCTTTAGCTGACCACTCACCTCCATCGAGTGCTGAGGTTAAGAACAATGGATCTGTACCGCTGTATGGTGTTCGCTACTGTGCACTCACCCACTGCCTTATAATTCTCCTGCAATTGTATACACACGCCACATTATTCAACCATTTCATCGCACGAAGGTCCCTGGTTCGAATAATGTGTTGTCCAAGGCAGACCTTGGCGAGTGCTTCGTACTGAGATAAGCCGTCTGTATCAACGAGGGTATTCTGTTTCATTAATCCATCGCTTGAAGAGTTATTACGTAATGCTGTTAATACGATGTATCATGAGCAGCGAGACAAGAGCATTATGTAACCATGTACAGGGAACCATAACGGATTCAGCCGGCTGTGTAGAAATGTTGGAGTAGCAACCCTGAACACAGTCTTCCATACGTCACATGTGGGCTTCATGTACGCGCTTACCGCCAAAATTAATTCACTCGTCAACTTTTGGAGTGAAACCTCACCCAGCTTTCCCAGAAAATACTGAACGTAATTAGAGATGAAACATGCGGACAGACACGACCTCCGTATTGTGCCTTCATTTTATTCTGGTTGTGCATAAGAAGCAAAGTCCGTCTTTTTCCTCGCGGGAAGGAGCCCCTGTACCCATTGTATAAAATGCTGGGTAGGCCCCTCAGCCGGTCTGGACGGCATGAAGAGAAAATTCTTGACCGTACCGGGACTCGGAACTTGGACGCCTTGGTGCACCGGCCCGTAACCAGTCATACCGACTACGCTATCCGGGCTCCACTTAACCCAAAACGAATGTGAACATGAATTTAGTGAAGGCATACTGGCAGCAAGAACTCCTTCCGCGATTTCCATTCCTCTCATGAGTCATCGCATTCCCAGACGTACGCATATTGACGCATGTAAGTAAAACATGCACGGCTAAACCGTATCTTCGGTTGGAACAGCATCACTCTACTGCCGCTACTGCGCTGTAACACGCCATTCATCAGAACGACCCACATGGCACGGAAAATTCCGGGACAACTGGTTCCTTATGCACGTTATTTAATTTAACGGCCGTTTATAAAACAACGTTGGGTCCAGTCGGTATATGTCTCGTCCTAACGCCGTCCACCCTTCGCGGTTCGCAGGTAGACATAAGTCTACAGTCGTGGTTGACCTTTCATTATATTCCTGTCAACACAACAGTATTTCCAGCAGATACTATGTTGTCTAGGGCGACGTGTTTCGGCATACGTGTGCCATCAGTTACAATTATTCTATCATGTATTTACAATGGCTTTCCATGCAATCTGGGTACATCCACCGCTGGGTTATGCGCTACGTACACTACAATGAGTTGCTGTTTTATCAGTTTGTCAGTACTGTAGTTATTCTGCTAAGTTATAGACACCGAATGCTTTATGTGAAAGTGCGTCTGTCCACTTCACACCTTTCTTTCTTCTTCTGTTCTTCCTGGGACTTGTTGACACTACTGTTAGTACAGAGCGGGGGGTGNGGGGGGGGGGGGGGTGATACCACTGTTTTTCTTATTAGGCAGTCCCGCTTTCTGCAAAGCATGCGAACGGTTTCCATGTTTACACAATTATTTTTACTATTTTATACACACATTCATGGGGGTTGTTGCAGGCTTACATGCCTGCTGAGCTGGAATGGGCACCACCCGCGCCTCTACACAGTAGTTGTCGGTGTTGCTGTGTCAGGCCTGTGGTTCTGTATGGGTGCGAAACTTGGTCTCTGACATTAAGGGAGGAATAGAGTGCCGAGGAGAATATCTCGGCCGAAGAAAGATTAGGTGACAAGGGGTTGGTGAAAATTACATAATGAGGAGCTTCATAACTTGTACTCCTCTCAAAATATAATTAGAATGAACAAGTCATGGAGGATGAGATGGACAAGGCATGTAGCACGAATGGGGTGAGGAGGAATGCATATACGATATTGGTGGAAAAGCCAGAAAGGAAGAGACCACTAGGAAGACCAAGATGTAGGTGGGCAGACAATGTTAAAATGGATCTTAAAAGAGAGATAGGATGGGCTGGTATGGACTGGATCGATCTGGCTCAGGATAGGGACCAGTGGAGGGCTCTTGTGAACACGATGACGAACTATCGGGTTCGTAAAATGTTGTTAAGTTCTTGAGTAGCTGCACAACTGGCGGCTTCTCAAAAAGGGCTCAGCTCCATGAAGTTAATTAGTTTAGTGTGTCGTCGATGGACATCGTGGACAGGGTTTTGGGGAGGTGGTGGAAGGGGGAGATTTCAGTAAACCTGGTTCTCGGAAACGCACCGTTCTTACTGGGGATTTCGTCTGCTCCAAGCCAAATTCTGGGATGTAGTCATAACTGGACAGGTCACAACCGCCCCAACGCTAATTCGTCATTCATAATCATCCTGTCTTATACGTTACGCCTATATAACGGATCCAGCTGATAACGCATCATAAAATACGCCAGAGTTCAACAATGCCGGCTATGAACGGAGATGTCACAGGCTAAGTCTCGAAGTGCAGCAGCGCGAAAGTATGAACCAACAACAGGTTAACGCACTCCATCCTTCGCACGATGTTGCCATTTATATGCACAAGGTTACTGCTGCGCCAGTGTGATATTTGCAACACCGAATACTAGTTCGTTACAAGGTGTGCTGGCGCTAACAGCAAAAATTAAGTGTTTCCACGTACTCGTAACTTGTAACTGTCCTGAACAAATTCTGTCACTTACTTATTTAGCCGCGGAATGGACATGGACCTACAGTAAATGCATATCACGTGATCGCTATCCAGCCAGTCTATTGGCGCGTCGGTCGGATCTACAGAAAACACAGCTTCCTCTATTGATAAGTGTTGGACAGTGCTTACAGAGCTGTTGCCGGGCATCGCGTTGGTCACATCCGATACAATACCCATGCAGCTCTACATAAACGAGCATAAAACTCAATCTGATGGAAAACACTGCAAGAAAGCATCTAGAAATACGGCTTATGTGCACTCCAAATACGCCTTTCCACGATTATTCTCTGTCTGAAGCATTCTGCAAGACTTCAGATCGTTACTAGATTCTGTTTCCTACAAACGACGGGAACCAAATTCGAAACACGGGAATCTCACTGAACAAGCAGAACTATTCTTCCGTTGCTTGCTCCAGGGTACGACGAATCCTCAGTGATATTTTACATTACAACTACTCATGTGACAACAACGATACAGTAACTCCTCGTCTCATCAACCCTCGATGACGAAATTTAAAATATCTATCCATCCATCGCTCTACAGCCCTATGTTTGGACCTCAGCTGCTTTTCAGTTTCTTAATTTTTACACAATCGGTAGGATTCCTTGGAAGGGGGATCAGCCGGTCGCAAGGCCGCTACCTATACACAGAAGAACACAAACAGAACAAACGCACACAGATATCCATGACTCAAGTGGGATTCAAGCAGTTCACGCCTTAGACCGCGCGGCCACTGTGACCGACAATTTAAACTGGCATTCCTTTTTCGCTACACCCTACAATGGAAACATGCCAAAGCGTAAATAACTCGGCCGACTACACTTTCCGTCCCTCGTACTAGTTTGTGTACTGTTTGCGGCGAACTGTACTCACAACGTTAAACGTTAAAAGTGGCAAGAGTTCTGCCTACGCACCATGCCATGTACACGTGTGCCGTGACCGGATGTAGAATTCTGCGCATTCTTATTTCAGCATGCTTCGTCTGACACTCCAGTCATGTCTCCTCATATCCACTGAATTGGGCAGTGACTGATCTGGGCGTAATGGCAAAAGAGTTTCTGTCGTTCCCGGAAACTAAATGGAAGTCGGCCACCTAAGATCCACTCATTTGGCTTACTGGACATCCCGTTGGAGACATATCGCACCCGTCAAGACTTGCCCGTCGATGTCCAACAGCTCTTCGTCTTCCTTTCAGACGCGTTCAAATCCCTCCGTATTCATGCATGGAGCAATTCGGGGACAGCTGAGCTGTTTTGCATGGAATTTATGAAACTTTACACTGGAGTACATTAAAAAAATTGTAAAACCATTTCAATTTTCATTTACGTCGGGTAAGTGTCTCGCTTAACACTTCTCGCAAGGAAAATGTTTTTAAAAAAAGTTTTAGGGAATAAAGACATACACATTTTATGCACAGTACAATCTGTCATTGCGCCTTGCGGTTTCTGAGATAATTAAACGAATTGGAGCACAGTTTCGGCCGATCACAGTAGCCGCGCCGTCAAAGACATGAACTGTCTGACCGCTCATATACTGGGGTCGTAGATTCGAATCCCGCTCGAGGCACGGATGTCTGTATGCGTTTATTCTGTGTGTAGGTAACGGCCTTCTGAGGGTCTGATCCCCCGTCCAAGGAATCCTACCGACTGTGTACAGATTAAGAAACTGAAAAAGCGGCCAAAGCCTAACGAAGGGCTGTAGAGTCAGAACAGAATAGACCATGGCTTCAAGTACACAAACACGGTTAGAAAAAAAAAAAACAAAATTAAATCTTTGTTCAGCATGGAGTGCGTTAACATCAGACGTTTAATTCTTTTTCTGTAATGCTCTAACGCAAAACTTTGGTGCACGTATTAAATAATTTTTATATATTTAACTTTGTTTCGGGGCGTGCGGTAACTCTAAACTTTCAAGCATTAATACAGATGTACACATTTATTTGTGGGTTTTTTTAATTCGCATAGTTGGGGGTGGAGTCCAACTGGATGCACTCGGCACGGCGGCCACTGATAAGCCTACTGTACCTGCCCCGGGTGATTATGATGCTGGAGAATTTGGTGGAATGAAGATTGGCAGGGGAAACCGAAGTAGTCGGAGAAAACCCGCCCCAGCGCCACTTTATTCACCACAAATCCCACTTGACCAGACCCCGGGATCGAACCCGGGCCGCCGCGGTGGGAAGCCAGCGACTAACCGCTTGAGCTATGGCACGGCCCTTATTTGTGGGTTACTTAACGACGCGTTCCATAGCGCCGCTATATAGTGCTGAATGGTGGGGTGGGGCGGGGCACGAATGGCGAATTAGGAAGGATTTGGACGGAAGTAGTCGTGGCCTAATCCAAGTCCTATTCCGGAATTTGCCTGGAGGGACTGAGGATAATCACGAAAACTCCCAGTCAAAATAGTCACGTCCCAGCCGAGATTTGAACCGAGGCCCACCCCAATGTCGGTCTAGAGAGTTCACAATAGAACGCGTTCGATTTAATGCTGTTTATCCGTACAATGGGATTACAGCTTTGACTTCTCGCCAATTTGCGTATTATCGCCTTACAGCGAGCAGTTCCATGCAAACTTCACGGTTAAATATCAACGCCTGGCAGAGAATGGTTGGATGTCATATTCACGTCTGTTTATTGTTAGGGGAGATATCGTAGTATTTATTTAAATTATAATTCATTCTCACGAACTGGCCTCTGCACTTTTACGATATCGACTCATTTCAGATTGGCCTCTAAATTTGTGCTGGATCTTTCGATTATTACAATCAAAATTACTGTTCATTAATACAAATATACGTCGATCACAATGGCTGCGCGGTCTGAGGTATGAAATGTCTTTGCCCGCTCAAAAACCGGTATTGTGGGTTCGAATCGCACTCAAGGCATGAATGTCTGTGTTAATTCTGCGTTTGTGTTCGGTAGCGGCTTTGCGACGGGCTGATCCCCCGTCCAAGGAGTCCAACCGACTATCGAAGATGAAGAAACTGAAGTGAAACGAAGCGTTTCATGGGTGCCCTATGCTCCAAGTTGGAGCAACAGGAAGAGAAGAAGAAGAAGACTAAAAATACATAGAAAATTCACGCTCTAGACTTCTATTTGGCAGGTACTCGGTTCAAATCTCAGACGGCACACTGGCTATCCTATAGTTTTCTTACGTCTCATCAGGCAAAATGCAGGGCAAGACCGCCTCATCCTACGATGCGACGCCACATAGTCTCGATACAGCATGCTTAAGAAGGGAAGACTTTTCACGGAATGCGAACGCTTCGCATGACGATGGGTTGACGCGCCCACAACGTGTGTTCAGGACAACAGCCACGCGAGTTATCACACTAGTGGACACTGACCTGATTTCCACTGTGCCCCAGCTATTAATGACTGCCTCCTAGAGGTCACGCACAAGAGGTCAACCCACACGCCATGTCCTTTTATAACGTTATGATTATTCTTTTCAGTCCTGTAAACTTGGTTTGCTCCGACCAACTCAGCTCCTAAGCTTCGGGAAACGGAAGGAGATTTTGAAGGTTCGATATGCACTTAGCTCCTCTTATGATTACGGAATGCAACGTGATGGTTGTCGAAATGGTTTACTTAACTGGGGAACAGGTGTAGTACTGAACAGAACTTTGTTTCGTGGAGCCGGTATGGACGCTGTGAAGTAGCAAGAAATCTTTTGCTCCTGCCGGGAATCAAACCCCGGCACTACAGGAGTAGGACTGATCAAATCTCTGGTGTTACCGAAAAACCAAAAACGTCTCCAGATGCCAGGGTAGTAGCAGAAACGATCACACCACCACTGAATCCTGCAGTACAGAAGGCTGGCGTGGTATACAACGCTTCAAGCGTACTCGCGTTTCATTTGTTTGGGCTCGTGAAGTCAAGGTTAGTATTTACTGGGAATTATTTCGAGACGTATAATGAAAGTGTAAACAACGACACAGTACTGGACTGGACGTGCAGCTGCTCTCACGGCAGCGACTGTGAAGCCGCGTTCTGGGATGTGACACCGTGGGGCCTGGAAGAGGGACGCAGGTTTCTCTGAAAAGATGACGATTTACCAGCCTATATGATGTCACATTCCGTGAGAAGTCTTTAACTGCATCAAAATAATTATAACTTACTAAACCACCACAGAGGTGCGTTTTTCTGTGTTTGTCTACAGGTAGAGGCCTTGCGACAAGCTGATCACTCGCCCAAGGAGTCCTACCGAATGTGTAAGATCTAGTAAACCGAAGTGAAACGGAGAGTTTCATGGAGGTAAGCCTAGGCCCAAATGAGGGCTGTAGCGTCAAAGGAAAAAAAAATACCACAGAGTGTGTACTGTGTACTGTCCGACTGGGGCCAAAACAATTAAAGACAGAAGGAAGGGAACGGATAAAGGAGCCACATAATAAAAATGAAAATAGAGAAAGAAGAAAACTACCTGTATAAGAGAAGGAACAACAGTAAAGAACAATCAAATAAGTAAAAAATGTAAAAGTTGTCCCTGTGCTCAACGAATTAAGCACTAAGCCATGAAGGCGTATGGGGGAGCAGATGTAAAAAAAAAAAAAAGTAAAGCTATCCCTGTACCAGGCCGTGAAGGCCCATAAGGTTGTGAGACGTTGAGGGTCCCACATTATCTAGACAATCGGCTCAAAGATGGTGGTAAGGTTGTCAGCCTTACGCGCCGGCCGCGCTTTACTCCCCAGGAAAATTATTTAATTAATTCCTGGTATTCATTTCTGTTAGAGGCTGAGTAAACCCCAGGGGCCATAGTGCGGCCAGAAGGATTAGGTCACTTAAAAATCCAATGACCTCATCGGGACTTGAACCCGCGACCTTCCGGCTTGTAGCATAGGCCCTCAACCAACTACGCTACCGCGTGCCCCCGGGGGAGCAGATGTATAGGTCCATATTTTCTTGACCTCGGCACCTGCTGAAGGTCAGTGATCAGCTTCACGCCCCGGCCCCCCTAAGTCGAGACTGGTTTGATTATCATTTTGTATAGGATTATTTTGTTTTCTAGAGATGGCTGTGATTTTGTCAATTAGCCGATTCATATTTCTGGTTTTGAGCTCTAGTTGTCTTCTCTTAGCTTTTATATGCGTTATCCACGTTAGTGAACACTCGTTTGAAAAACAAAGTTGTGCTGTCGGATATACTGTATATTATACGTATTAAATCCTGATTCAATTACAAGCATTTTATGCCTAATTTCTTCCGGTTTCATGGTAACAGGTATGAAGAGCAT
>NW_019731264.1:2950867-2951433 GCF_002891405.2 Cryptotermes secundus | reverse complement strand
AAACGCGTTTGCCGGTACTTTCGGGCTCATGACTAGCCTCAAGACAGAAACTTATAATGCACCGACAGTGAAGTACAACTTTTGACTTCGCTTGCCGGTACGTATGAACTGATCACTGGTGCGTGTACCGGCTAGTACCTGCTTTTAACCCCCTTTCTTCAGGGCAATTTGACATGAACAGTATGCCACTGAAAATGTGAGCTTTATTTATATCCCGAAGCCGATGCCACTCTTACTTTCCTTAGCGAGAGCTGTGCGAATTAATCCGTTATACTCGAATGTGAAATGAGTCATGACAACGATACGCTTCATTATTGTTATTATTAGTGGGGTGAGACCGAGTCCACTCGGTACTGCGGCCACTCCTGGCCTATTGTACCAGGCCCATATGATAGGTCGTGGAGACTGCCGAACAGCTGGTGGAATGTAGATTGGCAGGGGTAACCGAAGTACTCAGAGAAAACCTGCCCCAGGACCACTTTGTCCACCACAAATCCCACTTGACCAGACCCGGGATCGAACCCGGGCCGCCGGAGTGGGAAGCCAGCAACTAACTGCCCGAGCTA
>NW_019731264.1:2856484-2950449 GCF_002891405.2 Cryptotermes secundus | reverse complement strand
CGGGCAGTGCAGGTTGAATATTCCATTCGTTCTTTGACCTGTACTGCCTGTGCTCAACTGCGCACAGTTCTGATTCTGAGGGCGTCGTAAAGCAGCCCAACAAAAGAGTCGAACACGGGCAGTGCAGGTTGAATATTCCATTCGTTCTTTGACCTGTACTGCCTGTGCTCAACTGCGCACAGTTCTGATTCTGAGGGCGTCGTAAAGCAGCCCAACAAAAGGGTCGAACACGGGCAGTGCAGGTTGAATATTCCATTCGTTCTTTGACCTGTACTGCCTGTGCTCAACTGCGNAGGGTAGGCAAGCCCGCTCTGCGTGGTGTTTGCTTGGTTTACTCGTCCATCTTGCAAGATTAAGGCGGCACGTTCCTCCGGCACGTTGGTAAAATTCTGCCAAACTACACGGCGTAACATCCCACAATATAGTATATTTCATATTCACCACAGTGAGCACCTCATGAAAAGGGTTGACGGATCTGCGTTTGTATTAGGAGGTGGGCGGTTCTGATCCCGGTTGAATCATCGGTTATTCTGACAGACGTTCTGGGCCTTTCTAAGTCTATCCACGCAAATACAGACACACTACGTAGACTAGTCAATACAGCTTCATTCGAAATCCTTTTGAATTCAGTATTCATTGATCATACTACCTACGAGTCGATAGGTTATATAGTTCTGATTCTGAGGGCGTCGTAAAGCAGCCCAACAAAAGAGTCGAACACGGGCAGTGCAGGTTGAATATTCCATTCGTTCTTTGACCTGTACTGCCTGTGCTCAACTGCGCACAGTTCTGATTCTGAGGGCGTCGTAAAGCAGCCCAACAAAAGGGTCGAACACGGGCAGTGCAGGTTGAATATTCCTGCCTGTGCTCAACTGCGCTAAATTTCGCCGTCACTTTTTCTAAACGCTTCTTCTTTCTCCTATAAAACTGTTGTCTTCTGTACGTGACCGGTTCTTGCACCAAGCGCTTCCAATTGCTCAACAAACACTGCTTGCTGCCTTCGGTCAACAGCAATAAAACGATTATCAGACGCCAGGCAAATTACACAACACTTAATACATTCTCTACAGAAATGACATCACCTGCCATGTTGCTTAATTCTGTATCCAAGGTAACAATGAAAATCACGTTTACAGCCATAACCACTTTAGCGTGGCCGGAGAAGTGGGGACGCATGAGGGGGGGAAGAGGAGGCGCCACATTCAAGTAGCGTAGCCGCATTACCAGCGCAACATGACCATCGTGTCTGCATTCGTTAAAGCGAAAGGTCAAAAGAACGTTCGGGGACGCTCTTACGAAGTACGTTTCGCGTAAGCCTACCTGCTGACAGGGCATTCGCTGGATGGTAAAGCGCTCAGCTCTGGGAACGCTTTCGATACTTCTATACAAAAGCGCTACTTATCACTCCGAATTAAACGCATGAAAATTGAGGGCACATTTGTAGTTACACACAAAAAAAAAGGTGCTTTCGGGTTAAACTCTGAAATCATACACTCTGGGCGGACTTCGTATGGCAGAAGCCCGTATCTCGTCAATTCTTAGATGATCTCGGAAATAAACCCGTTGCTTTCATTTTCACATAGCAAACGAGCGTCTTATGTGGAGATCCTGTCTGTCCGTTTCTGTATAACCCAATATCAGGGCCTAAACAGTTGAACAACTACGATTTTTCAACCCTACTCATTCATAATATAACCTAGTTTACGTAAGCTCATAAATGGACTATCAGTGTATCCCATAAACCTTTGCACAGATTTCGCTGAAATTTAAACATGCGAGACTTCCACCAAAAATCGGGAAATTACAATTTTCAGACATACTACTCCATAATTAAGAGTAGTTTATTACCGGTAATGCTTATGGACTTCTCGATGTAACCTGTGAATCCTTTCATATAATTTGTTGAAATTCGACACGCTGACTGGAAATTCCTATTTGCTGTCATAATATTACATAATGAAGCCTGGTATGCATGTGACTCTTCTATGTATCCCGCAAACTGTTTCACATACTTGGCTGAAATTCGTTATGGGAGGCTCCCATCATAGTTGTCCGGTAATTTCAATTTTCAGCCATAACAATGCCTAGTTTACATAAGGTCATCAACTGAATCTTCCATGTATACCACAAACAGTTTCACAGATTATGCTGAAATTCGATATGAAAGCCTTTCAATATTGCGTTTAATTATTCCAGTCTGTAACTAAACCCATTAAAGCTCAGAGACCGACGCTGGTAATTCTGTATACTATCTTATGGAGTCCTTGCGACGAGCTAATCACCCGCCCAAGGAGTCCTACCGAATGTTTAAGATCTAGTAAACCGTGAAACGGAGAGTTTCATGGAGGTAGGCCTAGGCCCAAATTGTGGCTGTAGCGCCACAGGAAAAAAATCTTATGGAGTACACTGTAAGCAGTCTTATCTGTTACACAAGACGACAAAAGCATACTGTGTAATTCTTGCAAGGGAAGCTGTGTTCAGTCTTCCAATAAGTCGAGGTGACACAAATGTGCTTTCCCCTAACCAAATTTCTTTCTCAACGGATTAAAGGGTCAATTACGCTGCTGTTTTACGAATCTTGTCTGTGCCGAGTTCAATTCATACCTGGAACTGTATCGGTTTCCTCCTTATTTCCATTGCTACGAAACCACAAGCTGTTGGCTTGAATGGAAATTATTAACGGGACACTTCATTTTAAATCATGCCTTCATTATCAAACCCAGGATTGTTCGGAACATAACTGGGCAATATTTTTAACAAGGTGTTTTCTCCAAATCATGGTAATGTTAATGATGCAATTTAATTTGTGTCAGTCAAGTTCTTCGCCCCGCAAGAAAATAAATTCCTGACTGAGGCTGTTTAACGGTTAGTATTACTGACGTGTTATCTCAGTAGTAAGACTTGAGAAAAGCAATGGTTATGAAAATTGAACATATAAAGCGTAACAAATCATGCAATGCAAAAGCGTGCAATTAATAGACAAAGGAAAAAGAAACGTAAATAGGATAAACTTATTTATTGTTTATTTAACAACACCATTAGCAGCTCAGATTACACAGTGTAGAGTTGTAAGCGACGAAGGAAGTGGTCGTTGCCTACTTTCATGTTCTATCGGTCGTGGGCTCATTTTATGTGCTCTCAAATGCCAGGAAGGTGAGAGGAAAAGGCGAACCTCTTTCTACCTTCACGGAGGATGTTATTCTTTGGTGATTTCGTATAGGCTTGCTTATCTTATGCTGATGGTCATTTACTGTAGATACACAAATAGTAGTATGAGTAAAATAACTGGCTACTGAAAAGCAACCAGTGTCCAAACCGGTCTGCGTACCACCTTACCTCTTTTTTGGCAAGCAGCTCTGGTAAAGGGGCCGAATCGCGAGAAACACAACTAGTACACAGGCTCAGAATTTCTCACAGGACTAGTCAAAGTCGATGAATATGTATCCCTTACAGGAGTGGACAAAATAATGGAAGCACTAAGAAAATGAGGAACAGAATTTGTGTCGGCTACACTGAAAGAACTTCAGCTGGCAACACTGAATGTTCCTTCTTCCGTTTGCCTGTACTCTGTAGTGCTCATGTCAGTGCATCAGTGATCCAGCTGAGTGACAGTCCGTGTGAAAGAATCGGAAAATGGAAGGCTTGCCCGATTTTGAAAGATCGTTGGCTTGCATTTAGCTAGAGCATCTGTGGCAAAAATTGGCACATTATTAACGGTTTCTAAGCTAATGTCGGCATACACGAATCGTGGGAAGACATCATCAGCGAAGAGGAACAGAGAGCGAAAGTCAACATTGACAGAAAGGGGCAGCCGTACATTGAGAAGGATTATTCCGAATAATCACAGAACCACTGCAGCGCATGTGACAGCAGAACTTATCTTGAAGACCCCGTTTCCACAAAAACTGTCCGACGTGAGCTTCAGACATCCAACATCAACGGTAAGGCTGCAACTGCTAAACTTCTGTTCAGAGACAGTAATGCTCATATGCGTAAACTATGGTGTCATATCCATACAACCTGGACATCAGACAACTGGAGACGCGCGTGATATGGTCACGTGAGACGTCATTTCCGCTGTCCCCTACATCAGGAACAGTTTGCGTTTGGAGAACAACAATAAGGAAAGTATGGTTCCAACAGTGAAACATCACTGGACCAGTGATTGAGATTAGCTCTTTATAAGGGGCCCAACTGAGTAGGTGTCTTCCTTTCTCACGTCGTGTCCTCTATTACCTAGAATTCCGGACGATGGAAACAGTCCAAAACCCAGTAATTCTGTGTTCCAACAGAGTAATGGCTGTATACTATTTGCGCAAGGTGTAGAAAAAAAAAGCTACTAGTTGCAGTGTAACCTACATATGGTACTAGCGTACAATAACTAACGCATATCAGTAAATTTTATACCAAGTAGCCCACTGTATACTGCAAAATTCAGATTAAATAATTCACTGATTTCTGGTGCTTCCAATCGAGGTATACTCAAAACTATATTTACTTTAACGGAACTCCAATTCTATGATCCACGTTGTAATCATACGCTAAGAATTTAGTCTATTTACACTGGCCAAGACAGAGACGTAAAAAATTTTAAAAGATAAGCCTACCAATTCATCATGTGTCATTCCACTATAAATAGGCTATCTGAAGAAATTAATATAGCTTCGCTGTTATCAAATATACACACAGTAAACTTACATTGAGATCACAATATACGATTCTCCAAAATCACCCAATTTATTACACTGCGTTATCACTGGCACTAAAAACCCACTGATGTCGGATTATTTTTTTTCGTCCTCAACTGACTATCTTCAATGGCAACGAATACTACAAGAATGTTTACGTAATTTCCTTAAAATATTTAAAATGAGTCATTTCAATTAAAACTATAAATCTTGAAACACTTAAAAATTAATAACATGTTACGTACAATGACAGACGGAGGTATATGCCTGTTATGCTGTAATGTCACTATAACGCTGAAGGCTGTTTTGTATGAGAAGCTCTTCATCGCCTTTGAACGTCGATTTGATAGTGTATTTCGGTATCTCTGTAGTGGCATCTATGAGTGGGAGTGTTGACGTATGTACGGCTGTACGAATAATTAATCATTAAATCAATTTTACGCACTTAATGGAAATTTTATACTTATCTTAACGCAGAGTGCACAGACAACAATGAATTCTATCAAAATGGGTCGTCATACACTTCATCCGACGCCTTTAGTCTCATTTTTCAGCATCTGATAGCAAGATAAATTGTACAGATTTAAGAGAAAGACAGACAGATAAGCAGAGATAACACGAACTGCACCGACACCACGCCAGTGAGTGAAAGAGTGTACCTTGTCCCTCCCATCAGCTGTCTTGTTGTCGTCTTGTGTAGCTGAGATCGTGGCGACGCGATAGGAATCAGATCGCCCATGCTGAAACACAATAAAAATGCAGGGATGCCTAATAACTACAGTCCAAAACGCAAATAAAAAATATTACAAACTAAGGGGAAAAAACTTACATTATTTCATGCAAAATCATAGGAAACAGGAATGTGGCCATTTCTAAAGGTCGACAACAATTGCAAACATATAAAACACAGTACAACAAAAACAATACTAGCACTTATACAACTTAAATTAAAGTTATTACATAAAACCATCAACAGTCCCGCTGCGTGTTAATGCCATTCGAGACCCCAAAAGGTCTCTTTTAGAAAGGGTTAACTTACATGCTCACACCCACGTCATCTTAGTTCTAAATCAACTGAAAGTGTGCAAGCATTATGGATGTACGTGCAGCGAAACAAACCGCTAACTTTGGCACAAGAAACAGAGTAGGTTAACTCCGGCAGCAGAACCAGGGGGTTCAACAGAGTCCTGAATCGGTTCAACCTAAGCTCAATTTCTCATGTCCATTAAAAGTGATTTAAAATGTTCTCCTTCTTCGTCTTCCAAGTGGTTTTCCCAGCCGGTCGAACTACAGGTCGAGTGCACTGCTCACTTCACAGTCATTTTTAATTTGTGGCCCATCTTACAAGATGAGAAACAACTTGCAAAGTTACTGTTTTGTACACTCATTCATCTCTTCGAGGACTACCATCTTAATGTGGAGAGACGTTCTTCGCGCCCCAATGACTCGGACAGCTACAACGGAGGGAACATTAACGCTTGTAGAGCCACCATGCCAGACAGGTCAAAGTGTAGTCCCTGATCCCTCAGGGTCGGGTTGGACGTTGTGGTAATGACCCCACCCCGGTAAAATTTCCTGTTACGAGACCATAAAGAAGGCCAAAACCCACACAACAGGGCTGTAGTGTACCCCCAAACCTCCCGCCGATGAACTGAATTTTAACATTCTTAAACTAAATAACAACACTCATTTCCTTCATTTTTTTCAAATTTTAACACAAAACTAATACAGGTAATTTGCACCAGGACATGGCTTATGTGCAAGTAGAGGTACAGCTCCATGCATTTTTTAACCTCGGCACTAGATGAAAGTGAGTGGTCAGCTTCACGTACCCGTCGCTTTAACTTGGGAGAAATAACCACCCCCCAAACGAAAAGTCTCTTGTCACCAAAGGGAATCGAATTCAGATTCCTTGGTCGTCCAGCCCCTAGCCTATCCTCCCTAACCCCTGAGCTATCCCGGCTCACAATATGGAAACAAATAAATGGTGGAAAAAGCTTTTGACACTACCTCATAGCTACTGCTTGTGCCAAGGAAAAAAACATCCCTGGGATAGGACTACTCACGAGGGCAGCAAAATCATCATCTTATTACACTTATTTCGGGTTAGATTAATTTGTACAAGGGACACGTACAGTAAATGGTAAAACCTCGCCTACGCCTAAGCACAGCACCCCAAATGACTACAGAAGCGTGGGAGCACGCATTCTACATGGCGTCCAGGATTACGAAGAAGCTGCGGTTCCTACACTTCCTTACGGCTTCATGGGTATGAAATCTGTTCCTATTTCCCCACATTTCACTGCAATGCAGGTCTAACTGCGTTCCCTCTATATGAGGACGTACTGCAATCAATTAGTAGTTTATTCAACCGATCGAAAGCTTTATGCTCCCTCAAACATACACAGCAAAGCGGTGGCAGCGATGGTGGTACTACCAACGTTTTTATATTTTCAGATCTTCCCCCTTCAAAGGAAAATTTACAACATTTATTCCGCCAGGTCGGTCGAGTGCGGGTTTTGTACGGCCCTAGAGTACCACGCCGAAGCCTCAGGTCCAGTGCCTGCTATACGTGTCCGTCACAGCGTCCTTACAGTTAAGGACAGCAGTCTTACTGTAAAATCTACCTACTCCCGGCTTCGAACTCTAGACAAACGTCGTCGGCTTTCACGCCTCGGGTGCTCTACTCCCTGGGAAAGGGCCGCAAGTACGTTAGACAGAAAGCTGAGGGAGAGGACCGAGAGGCTACTTTGGATGTGACGGCTGCAGACCGAGGTTTCTCGACCTAGGACAAATGCAGAGCTATTCAGTAACAGTAAGGAAGAAGACTAAACATGACAGTTGGTGAACACTGTTATGTAACATCACCAGGGGCCTTGCTACTCCCGAAATAGCGTCACTGAACCTGCCAAGATACTTGCACTGCTGTACAACATGGGCCTTCTAGTGGCAAAGCCTGTTCATAATCAACGGGAGTCACTGTCACGATTTAGAGTGTGACTATAGAAGGGGTATGGACTGGATGCTACTACATTTATTCACGCAACCCGGAACTACAAGTATAATTACAGCGCCATCACTGATCTCCACACTTTACTAATCAATAGGACAACCTAAGTCTTCTTCAGTCTGTAGTGTCAACAGCCGTTTTCTTATATCGGATGTTAACAGTCGAGAATCTTCAGCTTCCCGGGCTAAGGTCCTTCCTGTCCAGAGAATATCCCGCGACCGAACTCTCTCAATTCCTTTCAACCATAGCGCCATCTCTTCTCAGCCTCTCTTGCAGAGCTCACTGAATTGCCAACCATCAGCTCTCTTTATTCCACCCACTCAACTAAGAATTACTTTACGCCTGGCGGTTTGCCGCCAATCAGTTCGCCTTGGCGACAAGCCCCTTAAGGATCACGACCAATTTTCTTTTTCAACTCAACACTTCCGGTTATAGCTCTTGGATAACTTCGTCTCTGACGAGAGGATGGGTCTGTCGTTTACAATTACTACTGGTCCTCGCCAGCGCAGTCATTCTCAGGTCCGAGTCCCGTGGGGCTCATGACCATATTTTACTGTCTCGGATTCGAGACCCCCCCCAACATGGAGGGCAAAGTCCCTGTATTTACGAGTATATCGCCAGGAACAGGTGGCCCAGTTATACCTCCAGGCACTGGGTTCCATTTTCGTCGCCTCCTACGAATCATAGGGCTACGGTGGAGGTATTCGAACCCGCTTTCACTGAGTCAAAGTCAAGTCATAGTCAAAGTCACATTGCGACTAGATATTTATTACTGTTTGACATTTCCGGTCTTGTTTTTGTGTGGCGCCCTCTCTGGCGAGAGGACGGGTCTGTCTTTTGTACATTCTGCTGGCCCTTACCAGCGCAGTCTTGCTCATTTCTTTATTCTTTTACATTATAAACATATTAAGATTAAGTTCTTCATATTGATGTTGATTAGCATGGGGTTTTGACACTTGCTTTAACTATTCCAGAGGGTAAAAGTTATCCGTGGTAACTGGCCGCGGAGGCCCATAGGGTTGTGAGATGTCGAGGCTCCAATATTTTCTAGACAATCAGCTAGCAGATGGCGTTGAGGTTGTCAGCCTCGCGCGCTGGCCGCCCTTAACCCCCAGAAAGATTCTTGGCACTCATCTGTTAAGAGGCTGAGTCAACACTAGGGTCATGGTACGGCTGGAAGGTTTAGGTTAATTGAAAAATCCATTGGCCTCATCGGGAATCGACCCCGGGACCTTCCGGCTCACGAAATATGAGAACTGCTGGTTAAGGGAATATTAAGTTATATATCCATATAATTCGTTCCTTAAGCACTTTACAGCCACACTTTCGTATGCTGTAATGGTTTACTGGACACATGGAGAAGTCCACTTATGGTTTCAAGGAAAACAGGCTTTGTAACCTGTCAATGTGGGTAAAAATCTAAACAGCCTTAGCCGTTATGCAAGGATCTCTTCATATTTTTGTGACTTTACTTATGGTAGGGTTTGTAATAGGCCAATATGGATAACAAACTAATTTTATGCCAAGGTCTCATATCGAATGGCCATAAGTAAAACTGTCACTGTAGTTGAAAATCAGAACTGCTCAACTTCTGATTAATGTTTCCCGTAGGCCGCGCCATAGCTCAAGCGGTTAGTCGCTGGCTTCCCAATGCGGCGGCCCGGGTTCGATCCCGGGTCTGGTCAAGTGGGATTTGTGGTGGACAAAGTGGCGCTGGGGCAGGTTTTCTCCGAGTATTTCGGTTTTCCCTGCCAATCTTCATTCCACCAACTACTCCACAATCACGCTCACCTATTAACTGGGGCTGGTACAGGAGGCCAGAAGTGGCAGCAGTACAAGGGACTTAGTCCCATCCCACTAGCAATAAAAAAATGTTTCCCGTCAGTAAAGTTGTCTTCAGCACGGGTCACCGAGG
Source organism: Cryptotermes secundus (assembly GCF_002891405.2). Classification (NCBI taxonomy): domain Eukaryota; kingdom Metazoa; phylum Arthropoda; class Insecta; order Blattodea; family Kalotermitidae; genus Cryptotermes; species Cryptotermes secundus. The sequence goes on along the minus strand of NW_019731264.1, from coordinate 2,940,836 downwards.
TTGAAAATCGGAACTTCTCAACTTCTGCTGAATGTTTCCCATAAGTGAAGGTAGCTAGCACTAAGCGGCCTCCGTAGTCTAGGGCTAACGTTCCAACCTCATGACTCAAGGTACGCGGGTTTAAACCCGGCGGAGGTCGTGGAATTTTTAAGGGGGGAAAAATTCAAGGAACAAGTCCTCCGGGAGGGACTTTAAGGCGTGGGTCCCGTGTCGTAGATTTACGGCACGTAAAAGATCCTCATGTCTCTAGGAGACCTCTGAGCAAAATTAGGCAAGCTTCCCGCCCAAGTAGTTTCCAATGCCTCTGGTAGATGAGGGAAGCATCGGGTACCGAGNCAATGGACCAATATTTGGTCTAAGTGCATGGGGAAACCCACCCCCTCAAATAATAATAATAATAATAATAATAATAATAATAATTAAGCACTATGCCATGAAGACATGTGGAGTGGAGGTACAGCTCCACCATTCTTGGCCTCGGCACTAGATGAAGATGAGTGATCAGCTTCACGCTCCGGTCGCTCTACCTCCGGGGAAATAGTCTCCTGTACCCAGTGGACAGGAGGCAGGGTGAGTCCTAGAGAAAAATTTTACGCCTACCGGTACTGAAACTCGACCATCTAGCCCGCTGCCCGTCGATAAAAAACAATTTTCTAGTGGTTTAGGTGCTGATACACAGTCAGTTACAAATGGACGGAGAAATACGAATTTCAGATTAAGGGTTTCTTCTTTTACTTTGTAAATAGCGCCTAATATAGGCAGCAAGATTTGCAGTCCCACAGCCTTCTCTGTTAACAGATCTGCTTGGCGCGCAGTGAAATTCAAGTGACTAATCAAGGAGGATTAGGCCCACTTCAACTTCTGTAAGGCAACAGCTGTCTGCCACTGGAATACAAGTTTCGCTTCCTGCAGGAAACACTCCAACACGATCCCTCCGCAACCAGTTTCACAATCCGGATTCTTCGACATGGCCAGTGCTTTCGGAATTCGAGTCGGGAACTGTGTTAGGATGAACGTGTAACTTCGGTTTTCGGAGAAAAATCCGCATAGAGAGCTGAAAGTTTCCCAACGTTTAGACTGCCATCAGGCGTATTCCTGAAACTGCCGCGGAAATCTTAAGCCAAGAATACCGCGATGGTTAGCCAAGCAGTCATTACGTAGCCTTCTCCTCACCCACCGATTGGTTCCTGGTGACAAACGCGCCCCACTGGTCACACACCACCTCCGATATTCCCGTGGCAAAGATAAAAGAACGAAGAAGTGATGACGTTCTTCTGGGTAGTAACACCGCACAGTTCGGAAAAAGCTCGACGTTCCGGAGAATCATAAACAGTCTACACTATTATGACATGATGGCCGAAATCCGGAATAGTGAAGCCAGAATGGATGTTCATTGCTGTAAACACATTCCTACAGCAACGAATACGCAAGCAACAATCGAGTAACTTCCGTTGTTCTGCAAAGGCGCTGTAAACACGCCTTCCCATCAACAGAGAGGCTGTGTTTTCTGCGTGGTCCGTGCAAAGTGGTTACAAAGAAGAGTTCAGTTGAGAAGAATTGTGTCCACTTTCGAGAAGCCAGCCTGCCAGGATATGTACTTGAGAGCAGAGGAATTGAACTGAGTTGGCAGTATCACAATAATGGCAAAGAAAGGAATTAGGCTGTGCAAAAAGACTTCATGCGTGCTCTGAAGTAACAGTGAGCCTGTTATAAATCCGTTACCAGGATACGGCTAGTGAAGACTGAGAACCCCAGTGAAGTGTAAAGTGTGTACATCAGCGATAGCGCTGTATTGCCTGTAGTCCCGAGCTGTGTGAATAAGGTGTCAGTAAATCCAATCACCCAACCCAGAACAGCTTCTGTATGTCATGCGCAACCCCCTACACGTGACACTTTATAACTAATCAGCTTTATACTGTGTCATTAAATTGCCACAAATAAGGTTTCTGCCATGAACAGAAGTCACCTCCATGTTCGATCCAGAACATGGAGACGGTAAGTTCCTGTAAAACGCCCGNTTAAACCCCCCTTTTTTTTTTTTTTTTCCTTTGGCGTTATAACCCACAAGAACATACCAAATATCCGCGGTTCGAACTGTTTCCTCTGTTCCTTGATGTCGTCCTCAATACAGGAGAGAGGGCAGAGGTGGATTAAAACCCAATGTATATAGTTGCAACTGTATTTTGAAATCTATGGGCCTTCACGGCCTGTTACAGGGATAGCTTTACTTTTTTACAGATTCCGACAGTCCAACTTTTTAACAAATGAATGCAAAAAGCAGAAGAGCAGCAGAACTCGGTCCCCATCTATACGGAAATATCGACTGTTCTGGGGATTTTCCTAATTCCCAAGAGGTGAATACACACACAGTAGACCAGTGGTTCACAAAGTGGGCTGCACCACCCACTGGGGGAGGTGGGATTACCTAGGATGGTGCTAAGAGGCAAGGTGGCGGCAGGGGGCACTGCAGGTGAGCCTCTCGGAGCGAGTTGTTCGCTTATTTTCGATTGAAGTGAATTCAGACCAGATATTGGGAAACTGGTATCACTTCATCAAACCCATCTATCGTATTAAAAATTTACTAACAGTAAAGTAGTTACTAAATGTATTTTATTTTATTGTTTTTACCTTCGCCGGTCACGACAGCCGAGCGGTCTAAGGCATGTACCGTCTTCGTTCGCTCGGAAGCCGGGATCGTGGGGTCGAATTCCACACAAAGTATGGATGTTTGTTATGTGTATGTGTTTATTCTGTGTTTGTGTTGTCCTGTGTTTAAGTAGAGGCCTTACGACGATCTCATCACTCGTCCAAGGAGTCCTACCATCTGTAAAATGATCAAAATGGGGGGGGGGAAACCTCGACCCCGTATGGTATCTTCCTTTGTGGGTTGTGCAAACCGCTATTCTGAATAATGCTTTTCATAGGGTAGGGCAGGGTAGGGGGCACTTGGGATGCGTCTATGGAACTATGGGGCGGTGGCCCCAAGAAGTTTGGAAACCACTGCAGTAGGCAGTAAACCGACTGCGAGGTGCAATTCTTCTTAAGTTTCTCACGATTAATAATTACAATATTTCTCTCTAATAATTGCCGTACTATGGCCCTGGGGTTCACTCAGCCTCTAACCCAAATGAGTACCAGGAATTAAATAAATATTTTTCCTGGGGAGTAAAGCGCGGCCGGCGCGTAAGCTGACAACCTTACCGCCATCTTTGAGCCGATTGTCTAGATAGTGTGAGACCCTCAACGTCTCACAACCCTATGGGTCTTCATGGCCTGTTACAGGGATAGCTTTACTTTTTTACTTTTTTTACTCTCTAATAATTTCAACGACTCTGTCACTGTTATTATCGAACTAATACGGCACAAAAATGCCAATGAAAACATAAAGGTTCGACCTGACGAAGATTTAGATCGTTTGTAAATTGGAAACACCAGTGATATGATTTAAACCAATTCTCCACCTAAAAAAATGTAACCTTATGGCACCACCACGCCCATACGCTACCACAGTTTTTAGACAATCGGCTCACAGCGGTGAGGTTGTCAGCCTTACGCGCTGGCCGCCCTTTAGCCCCAGAAAGATTCCTGGTACTCACTTCGGTTAGAGGCTGAGTCGACCCCATGGTCGCAGTGCGACTGGAAGGATTAGGTAAATTGAAAAATTCAGTGACCTCATCGGAAATCGATCCCGCGGCCTTCCGGCTTGTAGCACTGTGCCTCAACCCACTATGCTACAGCGTGGCCCATCAGATCAATGTATGTTTAGTAATTTATAGTTCTTGATAGCCACTCTGTACAGATAGAATATTTTAAAGGTTGATAGGCGTTCTTCACGGAACTTCTTTCTTCTCCGACACAGATCATTTATACACACATACCTACCTACCTACCTACCTACCTACATGATCCCACTTCCTGTAAATGGACGCCTGGGACAGTTCAGAAGTTTCTGAACAGTGCACAAAAATTCAGTCATCAGCAAGGACGAAAAGCAATGCGAAACGGCAATCAGCTGACGCCAACTGAACTCTTGATGCATTCAGCATTAACAAATAGGCTGAAAAGCGATTCTGTATGCCTCAGTGATATTCGTTTAGTGCAGATACAGAATTACTGTTCCAAAGCTAAAAGGACATTACAGAGCACACTATCAAAAATAATTTTCCCTAGTGTTTCGGTGAACAGTCAGTACACAGAAGTGTTTCAAATGAAAGCTGCACATAAAGGTAAAGTTGTCCCCTGTGCTTAGCTACGAGTAATTAAGCACCACGCCGTTAAGACGTATTGGGGAGTGGATGTATAGATTCACATTCTCTTGGCCTTGGCACTAGTTGAAGGTGAGTGGTCAGCTTCACGCCTCTGCCGCTTTACCTCTGGGGAAAGAACACCCGGTACACATTGGACAGGAAGTTGGGTGGTCCTAGAGCCCGTCTGGACAACGTGGAGAAAATTCTTAACGCTGCCGGGACTCGAACTCTGACCCCTGGGTCGTCCAACCCGTAGTCAGTCTCTATACTGACTGCTATCCCGGCTCCTAAAAGCTGTACATGGTGTGTCATAATCAAATGCATACTTCATGTCACAATTATTTTGTACGATGGGTGAAGTTGTCCCGTGCTGAACTTATTACGCACTGTCATTAAGACGTTTGGGGGAGCGAATATATAGATCCATAGATTCTTGACCTCGGCACTAATTTGGAGTGGTCGGATTTCCGCCCCGGGGGAAAGAGCCCCCGACACCCATGGGACAGGTTGAGTTGGCTCCATAGGCGGTCTGAACGACGCGCTCCTATCGGGACTCAACTCCGACCAACCTGTAGCCAGTCGCTATACCGACTGTACTATCACGACTCTTACCTTAACGTGTTTCATGTCGTGAAACAAGACCTCGAGGCGTGTTCTTGCGACGTCACTTTATTACTCTTCCACTAACTACAATTCAACGCAACTATATCACAAAATGTTAAAACAACTCTCACTAGAATGTCGAACTTCCACTCAATTATCTTCTTATGTAACCTAGAGCCGGACCTATAAAAACATGTCACTGTCCGTATTGTTGCAGGCTTTGCCTAGCACCGGTTGCTTACTCGGCCGTTGCAAGGGAGCGAATGGTTTCTAGCTTGCGATTGGCTAGCACTCGATCCACTGTGGGTGCTTCCCATAGTCACATATTGTTGTAGACCTTACATAGCAACGGTACCTGAACTGTCACTGTAATGTTCCCAGGAAACGTCTTTACTGCCCGGCAAATAACATGCAACAACTAGTAGAGCAAACGCATATGCACTCATGGATCATAAGTCGAGGAATTAAAGAGGAAAGAAGTCTCAATTCCTAACATTCCAAATGGAAGCCTGCAGCCCTTCATAATTTTGTTTACATTACATGCTCCATTCGGGTACGCAACAGACTCGTTGGGTGCTGAAAAGAAGGAATATGCGTGGGGACTGATGAATGGAAACCGAAGGCATGCAAGGATCTCAAACAGTATCGCAAACCATTCTGTGAAATCTAAAAAATAAGCTTCCGTTCATCGCGTGGAATGAAGGAATATACTTCACTCACAATGCAAATGAAACTCTCCCTTAACCGGCCACCCGACAGCAGCATTTTCGTTTCTTTTCGAGACAAGGTACTCCGCTCCCCGTTCAGAAACATTCGCACATTCAAGAGCGGGTCGGGAGACAACCTGCCGTGGCTTGAGGAACACGGTGATTCCTATTTCTAATGGATAAACAAAGCTTCAACGCGTTGAAACAAAACGACGAGGAAAATGACTCTATAGTCCTCTGATGGACCTTCGCCGCTTTTCAGTTTCGTGATCTTTTACACGGTGGGTAAGACTCCGTCAACGGGGTTTCAGCCCGTCGCAAGGCGCTGCCTGCAAAAGCAGGACAACAGAAACACAGAATAAACGCACAATGACATCCATACCTCAAGTGGGATTCGAACCCATGATCGCAGTGTTTGACCGGGCGAAGACAGTTCATACCTTCGACCGCGCAGCCACTGTGATGGGCGAGGAAAATGACTACACCTAAGAAAACTGGGAAGAAAAAATGTACAAAACTACGTTATGTTTACCTTCAAGGTAATTAATTAATCTTCACGTAATATCACTGGCGTAATTAAATGTAGGACCCTGAAGTTGGAAGTGCATGCAGAATATATTAAACAAGAAACTGTTTGAAGTCACCGCCGTGAAAGCCTCAAATCTTACAAGAAACTGTTTATTGTGAAAGGTCATCACCCCTCCCGAAGTTATACAGCAAAAACTTCAAGCAATCATGTGATCCCTGTGACAGCCTCTCATAATACTGCCTGCCGGACTGGTGGCTAGAAGTCAGTGTGCATCCGGGAAGGTCCTGCGACCGACCATCTCGACATGTCTTCTTGGTTTTCCTCCGTCTTCAAGCAAATGTTGAGATGGATCCCAAGTTCCATGTTGCTACTGCGTGCTTCTGATGCAGCAATCCCGATATAAATTCACCACAATTCTGTTCTTCCAAATTATACGTCGACAATGATTAAAAAATCGGAATTCCAGGTATCCCGTCTCAAGCCACTGCCTACAAACGTCATAACGTCTTAGCTTTCACACTGCCCCTTTCAGAAGGGCAAGCGGGTGAAGCCTGGGAACCTTCTAACAGAATGATGCTCTTCCTCCCTCCCCACAATATATTGCGATTCCCTTTACGCGGTAGCGCAGTTGGTTGAGGGGCTATGCTACAAGCCGGAAGGTCGCGAGTTCAAGCCTCGATGAGGTCACTGGATTTTTTTCAATTGACCTAATCCTTCCAGCCGCACTATGGTCCTGGGGTCGACTCAGCCTCTAACAAAAATGAGTACCAGGAATTAATTGAATAATTTTCCTGGGGAGTAAAGCGCGGCAGGCGCGTAAGGCCGATAACCTTGCCGCCATCTTTGAGCCGATTGTCTAGAAAATGTGGGACCCTCAACGTCTCACGACCCTATGGGCCTTCACGGCCTCTTACAGGGATAGCTTTACTTACTTTACTCCCTCTTCTTAGAACCACAACAGCTTTGACGCATGCCTCACAAGGGAAAACAATTTTGTAATTTCTAGGGTTCTGTAATAAAATTAAGCGTGTTCAGCAAGACACAGTACACCCCCCTCCCCAAGAAAAACCTGGTAACTTTAGATAATACCATCAACTGTAAAATCAACTTCTTTTTGCTCCTGTAAAATAGTGATCCACACCCAGCTCAAAATAAACGACTCAAAACAGCTCAACATTTTAGTTTCAGCAATAAGGAGATCGTCCGAAAAACTGGAACATGAACGTTGACATACTGAAAAGCATCGTAAACGAAATCGATTGCTGAGAAATTGTACTGGCTCACGACACGGTTCCAATGCTGGCGGACAAGACCCTTAAGGCTATCTAACAACAGGAATTTCCTTTTAGAGCGGTAAAAATGACCTGACTGCCGAGATGTGACCCTGTGTCACGTAGCAGGCGCCATGTTGACTGTGAAGCAAATATAAGACAACCCATCCATTTGGAATGTCTACCAAGAACACGTAAACGAAACAGGCAAGAATGTACGGCCTACCGCCGGAGAAGCCCTCTTCGCTCTATTCATTACTATAATACGAACAGCGGGTACGGCCTAGATATGTTAATCCCTTACTGCTTGAAGAGCAGCTGCTAGTTCCGTTGAGTGGAACTGTGAAAACGTCAGTTCCTTCAGCATATGCTATAACATGAACAGCGGGTACTGCCTAGATATGTTAATCCCCTACTGTTTGAAGAACAGCTGCTAGTTCCGTTGAGTGGAACTGTGAAAACGTCAGTTCCTTCAGCATATGCTATAACATGAACAGCGGGCACTGCCTAGATATGTTAATCCCCTACTGCTTGAAGAGCAGTTGCTAGTTCCGTTGACTGGAACTGTGAAAACGTCAGTTTCTTCAGCATACATGCACTATCGCTGCCAAAGAAATATAACTGGGGGAAAGATTTCCGTACAGGCCAAATATTATAAGCGCACATGAACTGCAAAGAGCTGCCTGGGAAAAATTAGCGCAACCCTAACACAGCACATGTAATCCGAAACATACAGGTAACATTTCCTCGCGTTTCCACGATAAACAGACTGTGTCAACTGTGAGGATCGTTCAGCCGTCACGGAAACGGAAAGACAACTTCCGTTATGAATTTTCTAGTGACTGTGTGTGAACGAATGTTCAACAACACATGAAATTGGGCAGATTGCGGGGGGGGGGTTTCTGCTAGCCTCACTATATTATAATTAAAAAAATCAGTAGTACAGAATATGTTGTGAAGTTTTCACGGCGGTTTTTGTGGCAATGTTTCTGAGAAACAAACCAACTCCATTTTCAGGATCGTACTGTGTGGGGGCGAGGAAGACTGCAAGGCGCTGCAACCCAGAGACTATACTCTGAGGCAACAGTTACTCATTTAAACTGGAACTGCACAAAGAATCTGAAAGAAATCTCATCTTACAAAAAATGTACACACGAAAGAAATAAAGGAATAAAAGGAGAAATATAGGGAGTAAAGAAAATATGAAGGAATTCACCGGTGAAGTTCTTGTTTGCACAACAGGATGTCCGCCCGTTCAATATGAACTCTGTAACAATACGGAAGTTCCTTGCTACCACACAAAAGTAATGCATTATACCCTACTTTTTTGTCACTTCAATCCATTTTATGCTGTAAGATTCTATTATCGTTCTCCATCTGTGTTCTGATTTTTATATTGTAAATACAGGGACATTTTAATGCTATTGACGAGTTCACGGGTCTGTGCTTCACCGCGACCGGCCCGTTGCCGGCCGCGAAGCACACGCGAGTTTTGCCGATGACTAACATGCTTGACGGCCGATAACGTTTGGAATTAAGGAAAATAATTAACTTGTAGACCTCTACACAGTATTATGTTACACGGCGGGAAGTCGGTTCATATATATGGAGTTTATGATTTGTCAGCTGTAGGCAGTAGTTATCAGTGCCATTTGTTCCCAGTTAACAGTTAGCGATGTGGCACGAACATGGTTCGCCATTTTAGAGCAACGTGTATTTCTGTACAACACCTACGTGAAATATGTACCTGCTGGAAAGTGTCGACGAAAATTTGGAGTAAATTTCGTGATGAAACAATTCATAATTTGGTGAATGAACTTAGAAAAAAAAAGACTTAAACGCCTAGTGCTTACTGACAAGATGACATAGGGGCCAGACCTGAACATACACCTAGAAAATCACTGAAACTTGTAGCTCAACAGGTTGGAGTGTCAAATCTTAGTGCAAGGACGGCAACACAATTGCGAAAGCTATCCAGTGAAAGTTGGTGTCTGGTGTGATGTTAAGTGCAGGAAGGATTGTTGTACGTGTGTTTTACGACATAATTAATCGCGAAAGATATTTACGTTTAGAGGGATAGCGTTTTCTACACCTCCTGTGATCTGTGAACAAAAGTGGGAACTTATTCCCTTCATTCCAAATGTTATCGGCATGCTGAGTCGCAGGCAATATTCGCATGCGCTTCGTGGCCGGCGACGCGCCGGTAGCGGTGAAGCGCAGAGCCGTGAACGCGTCTATTTTATTAAAAACGCCCTATACATATATCTAGGCAGAGCTATGGCCATGCCACAGCTCAGGCGGTTAGTCGCCGGCCCGCGTCAGGTCATGTGGTATTTGTGGTGGACAAAGTGGCACTGGGGCACGTTTTCTCCGAGTACTTCAGTTTACCCTGCCAATCCTCATTCCACCGTCTGTGCACTCATCCCCATCTATCATCCGGGGTTGGTACAATAGGACAGTTATTGGCCGACGTACCAAATAGACTTAGTCTCACCCCACCTCAAGAAAGAAAGAAAAAAAACCCTAGAATGCACTTCATGCTCCTGTATCCCATAAACTTGTTTGTACCCGGGAGGTACCCGGTTTGCGTCTCGAATGGGTCACTGGTTGCCCTGAATACCAGGTCAGTACATTTAAACAGGCCACGACTGACTCCCTCCAAATTCTTACATAATCACTGTGATCATCCTCGCATCTAATTATGCATCAGAAACACCGCGTTTAACTACACTCAAAACTCCATGTTCAATGTAAAGAGAAATTCAATTTGTAGGGTGTGAAATGAAGGGCCAGGCCAGCTCAGTAAAATGATGTACGGCGTGCGACTCCCGATTGGGGCGGTTTACTTCGCTCCGTTGTCATACGTGATGTACACCAACGTATTCATTGGATGCCGAGGACTCTTCCCTGATGGTAAAGCTCTGCTCAGATCAGAGCAGTGCAGGGGTTATGTATGAGTAGAAGTTTACTCCCCTTATACGCCTATATGGCGTGGTGCTGAGGCACGGGGACAACTCTGTAGGCACCTCCCAACTGATAAGAATACCAACTCCACGAACCTAGATACAATACCAATTGTACGTCGTTGGGCAGACCCAGTACAGTATTCTACCTTTTGCCCAGGATTGTGCCAATGGACATTACACAAGCTCACGTGACCCTTACCAGCTGATCGTCAGCGTATCCAGGTTCAGAGATCGAAGGAGAACTGCATCATATATAAGATCAAGGCTGAGCTCGTGGGTCACAATACGTTTAGGGTCAAGGGGAATTTAGTCATTGAAGCAGCTGGCTACGAGCTCTATAAGAGGGTTTTTTTTTTTCCTCTTGGGGTGAGACTCAGTCTACTTGGTACTGCGGCCACTGTTTGGGAACATACTGTACCAGCCCCAGATGTTGATGATGATTGTGGAGGAATCGGTGGAAGGCAAATTGGCAGGGGTAACCGAAGTAGTCGGAGAAAACCTGTCCCAGTGCCACTCTGTCCATCACAAATCCCGTATGACCTGACCGGAGTTCGAGCCCGGGCCGCTGCGGTGGGAAGCCGGCGCCTAACAGCCTGAGCTATAGTGTGGCACTACAAGAGGGTACGTCTAAAAGCTTCTCAAGACTGTGTACTACAGTAAACATAACTACCATTCTGCACATTGTCCTTCGCCTTGCATTCTTTCAAACACACTATTTCGGAATTAAATAGGGCTGTGAGACGTCGAGGCTCCCACAGGGCTACAGACTGGACGACCGAGGGGTCGGAGTTCGAGTCCCGGTAGAAGCATGAATTTTCTCTTCTCCCTGTCGTCCAGACCGGTTCTTGTGCCCACCCAACCTCCTATCCAATGGGTACCGGGCGATCATTCCCCGGAAGCAAGCGGCCGGGGCGTGAAGCTGACCACTCACCTCCAACTAGTGTCGAAGTCAAGAAAACGTGGGTCTGGTCACCCTTTCCATTTGAAAATGGTCATAAATATGGTCCGAAACATGTAGCAGTTATTAAAAAACTCCAAATACCCAATTCGATTGGTTTGTCATTGTCGTGTTGACGGCCAGAGCACCACAAATCATGACACACAACAGAATGCAAATAATAAATTTACCAAGTTACCCAATAAATGCACTGCTTGTATGAAACCTGAATGCCCGTTAACGTGTCCAGAAAGACTACCAATGAATCCTATCCTGCGCCAGTTCAATCGTGCCTGCACCACAACAACCTCAATCTCCAGGTCTCTTCCCTTCAAAGTACGATTTCGCTGACACTGCTGATGATTGTCGGGGTCCAACGCCGCGCTTGGACAGTTTCACTGGCGTGGTCACTTGATACAGTAGGTAAGTTCGCATAAAAACAAACTTACATTTCATTGTTCGTTCCAAAATACGTTAAATTAATAATAATAATAATAATAATAATAATAATAATAAATACATGAAACGTGTTGTACTTAACATCTCTTCCAACTGCCGTGGCTTCGATGTCATATATGCTTTCTTCCATCTGACCATTTTGGACGTCGTTTACATCCTTGCACGCAGTACACGGTAATTACTGACAGGTTCAACGGCTTCGGCATACTGTGAAGTAAAGAGCCATTGCCAGGCAACGACTCGGTTAATACATTCCTGCGGGATACAATGCGTGCAACAATTGTTACGCAACGGATCAGTAAGCACGCCTAAAATAATACGGGTCAACACTGGAACGCCACAAGACCGTCTCAACCGAAGGAGCATGGCACACTGAAATCCCTTTGCCGCGGGACAAAGACCCTCTCCGATTTGACTTGACATGCGGCAAGTTCGCGCACGGGAGGGTTCGTTCTGCCGCGCGCAGCAACATGGTATCGACTTTGCGAGGCAAAGCAACGAACACTGCCTCGCGCGGCAGCCGCGTGCGATCGATACCCGACCTTATGGACACAACGTTTCTGGAACTGAACTATTTCTCTCCTCAGGTGAAAGGCTGAAATGAGCATAGTCAGATGGGTCTGTGGACCGGTGGCAGACACTAACTCGTTCTAGCGAATTCAGCTAAAAAGGTACATTCCCCACCCCTTCACCTGAGGGAGGAAAGAGATTTAGTTTTCGAGACGTTGTATTCTTTTAAAATACTACACGACGAAGTCCAGAAACTCAGTAATTACGTAAACCTGTAAATGGACAACACAAATAAAGACTGATTTGAATACTTACTTCTTCAAGGCTGTTAGAATATTGACGCTCTGCTGTAACGTATTCACACCTACAAACTGCTAACGAATTCAAGTAAATCTAAGGGGACTCAGGCCTACGCTATGGCGATAACAAAACCTGCGCACTACGATTCACACACAACATCTCGATCGCGAGATCTCACCCAGCTTCGTATTTTCGTGATCTGCCCCAATCCTTACGAGCAAATGTTCTGCTGCAGCGGCAGCACGGTCATACCCTTCAAATTCATCATTCAGTTTTCCTCAAAGCCAATACAAGCAACTGACAAAGATCCGTGAAACAAAGCATTGCCTCTGTGGTTGCGTTCATAGCGACGTGATGCAAAATGACTGACCTGCCCCTCAGGGAACGGTCGTCCTTGGCCTCATACGCTGGTTCCTCTCGATTTCGATACCTCGCAACTGACTGTTGTGGTCAAGCCAAGACATTTTGTCTTGCACTTAAGCATGAATAACAATAATTCAATTCCTTTATTTGATGATGATAATATCGAAGAGGCTGGTATAGAAGCAACGCTCTAAGACTTGCATTCGAAAGGTGTTCGGTTCGAATCTTGGCCGCTACACCGGCCATCCTTGGCTGAGGTTCTCGTTGTGTTCCTCAGTTCCTCCAAGAAAATTTCCGGACTGTATCTCGATTATGTCAAGACAGCTTACGTCCAATTTATCACCATTCATGCAGTAACCTACCATCCCACGCTACAGCGTCTCGATACCGAAAGAGTACTTAAACAGCCAAATGATAATAAAAAAGGTACAGCTATCCCTGCAACAGGCCGTGGAGGCCCATAGGGTAGTGAGAGGTCGAGGTTCCCACATTTTCTAGACATCGGCTCACAAATGGCGGTGAGGTTGTCAGTCTTACGCGCCGGCTACCCCTTACTCCCAGGAAGATTCCTGATACTCATTTCTGTTAGAGGCTGAGTCGACCCCAGGGCCAAAGTGCGGATGGAAGAATTAGGTTAATTGAAAAATCCAATGACCTCATCCAGACTCGAACCCGCGACCTTCCGGCTTGTAGCATAGTGTCTCAATCAACTACGCTAAGGCGTGCCCACATGATGATGATGATGATGATGATACATCCTCTCCCTGTCGCCAATCGAGTCGTGGTTGCCCGGTCCCATTCAGACACTGTACAGAGATACCCTGGTTTCAAACACAAGCGGAACAGTTAACAGTAACAAGTGCGAGATCGAAAATGTTTAAAACTGCTTGCAAGATATATTGTAACCGTCAGAAGACGACGGACCCAAACCTCTGCGATGCCAGAACTATAAACGTCAAATCTCTAACGCAGAGTGGGAAATTAGAAGCCAACCAAAATTATTCTGACGCCACTACCTACCAATCAAACTTTCCGACCCCTGATGATCATCATCGTAAACATTATTTTAAAAAACTGTGCTCTAAATGGTTAAGCCACATAAATACATGTGCGTGATATGTCTAACTGGTACAATTATTCAAGTCTCTGCATTAATTAACAAAGGCTGTCTGACGTTGACTGATTCATCACTATCACCAACAAGGTGAATTATTTACAAACAGATTTTGGGAGAGGTCGCGGCCTATTGAAACTTGTCATTATGACATAAATGAAGGTACTCAGACATACGATGCTCGAACTGTCTGGGCACGTGGTTCTTCAGCTGAGGTCGAACTGGGTACATCCTGAGAGTTAGACAGACACGTTATAGCTCCGTTAAAAACTCTTCCGTTTGTTGACAATGATAAATTAAGCGAAGGTTTGTTCAGCCCTGACAGTTCCCATCGAATAGGCCACCCCTCGTCAAGTGACACGCACTGCAGCAGAGTTCACATTCCTTGGTTTTTAAACCAAAAAATCAGATCCGACCCAAACATTTTCCTGCTCTGATGATTCACTGAGCACAGTTCGTGACCACCAGAAATTATACCGGTTACCGCCCATTAGGAACCGACGTTTTCTTCATGGATTTCGTAATCATTTGTTTAATCTTTATCGTGCGCATCCTGTTGTGTTATTTAGGAGAAGATATACTTTGGGACGGTAGCACAACAAATAACAAAAAAGAAACAAAATAGACACTAGTGAATCAATATTTGTTTTAATTTCTATCCATTTAATGCCTAGTTTTAACTATTTTTGGCCCCCATTTTAAAATTAAGATATAACTGTCAGTACATAATAATCATACAGACACAATATGACTTCATATTCATTACTGACGCGATTCTGAAGGTAAATAGTATTCGTGTACGCCTGAAGATGACCCAAGGAGGGATCGAAAAATGTAGCGATACCACCAACAACGAATAAAAACAAATGTTGAAACAGTAGTGTCTATAATTTCTTTATTAAAACCGTCACAACACAACTATATTAAGGCCAGTGCCAAGTTTTGGTCTGCTACATGTTTCGGCTACAAAAGCCATCAGGAAAATACATGGCCAACATATATACCACTGAACTGCAGTAATAGTAAAATTGGATACAATAATATTAAGTATATTAAAATACTTAGCATAAAAGTAAAATAAATTAGACCATATAAAACGAAAATTATAGTATAAAACAAGATTAAAATTCTTCAAGTGATGCTTTAAATCATCGAGTCAGTCGTTGTGTTCCCACGGATAAATTGGAGTATTCTACATTTTGTGTATATATAATAAACTGTTTTGGAGGCTCGTGATGTAGATGTAGTAATACTAATGTTAATCTGAAAATGATATGAGAGTAATAGTATTAAATTCTGTTATATTTAACAATTGATTTTGGTATTGAAAATTTAGTGTATTATTACTTACTGTATAGTCGGTGCCTCATCTTACCAAGTTCTGTAGGGAATGTAAACAACGACTGATTTTGTGATGTATGTTAAAAGTCAATGCAAGGGAGGGGGGAGGAGGTAAAGATAAGGTGTATGCGGAAGTGGTGGAGGGGGTATGACTGTTATTATGTTCTGTATGTATCAATGATTACGTCATATATAGGGTTAAAAATTTCAGTAAAATTATCATTCAGTTGCAAATTTAGTTTGCTGATTTCGTAAATGTGAAATCTCTCACAAGTATCCAAGGTTCGGCCTTTCTTCCCGATATATAGAACTTCTAATGTTTTGTCTATTGTACTATATTCATGTGTGGTGTCCAATATATGTTGAGCAAATTTGGAGCTTTGTCCGTTATTTTTTGTGTCTCGTATGTGTTCTCTGAATCTGACCTTGAAGGTATGCCCGGTCTGTCCTACATATTCTGTCGACAGTCAGCACATTGTAGTTGGTAAACCCCACTAATGTTAAACATATTATTTCAGTCATCATTTCTTTTTAACAGATGTCTTATATTGTTTTTTTTTTGTCTTATATGAGATACTGAAATTGTATAACACAAGAGGATACATGAAAAAGAAAAGAAAAAAAAAACAGTAGTGTATGTTTTGTTTCTTCTTGATTATTTGTTTGGCCCTGGCCCATTACTTCTCGCATAAACCCTTTCCTAAGACACTGTAAACGAAACATATCAGTAATTCCAAATTGCTTGTAATTCCGTGATTAAAATTACTCCAAACGGGTCACATAAGAGCAACGAATCTCGTGCGTTCTCTCGGCAACCCTACAGCACTGTTTCCGCAGATCACTTGACGTTACCGGGGAATAACGACTTTTAAACTACTGGCCTCTCTGTAGAATTACGAAACAATTCCCTGCTGAGGCCGCTAATGCGCCGATATCACCGATATCACAAAAGACTGTCAGTTCAATCCAATTCTCGGACTAAGAATCCAACTCCCTATTCCAGCCACTGCGGGTAAAATTCTTGCATTTGTGGATTTCAGTATCGCCAATCTACAGCAACAAACACTCATTCCTCTGTTAAGTCTTATGACGAAACGAAATTAACTCCTTTTTTAAATCATGAATGTCATATTTTTACACCAAACTCCGTCGATCTGCCAGCTTGAAACTACTTAAAACACACGTACATTCGCAACATTCAGGTCACCATGGAGCCCTGCACAGTCCAAGTCAAGGGCTGTCAAACAGTGAGATCGCTGTTTCGAATCCCGTCAGAGACACTAATACATATTAAATTCCTAATCGAAACATACTAGAAGGCCTAATACTATGAGTTGAAGGACTTGGCAGAAAGAAGAGGTAATAATTTCCATACCAATATCAAAATTACTTCTCCAATAGTGTTTTATCACGTTATCTACATCGACTGGCATTACTAGGTGGTCACTGTCGGGCGGTCGTCCTAGAAGTTTCTGTGGTCGTGACGGCTTTATTTTTTTTTTCCATACCCTGAAATTTGGTAATCCCAGGCTGTTCCCACTCAGTCGATGTCTCTTCAAGATTACGCGCGTAGAGCTATCGATTCTGTCAAATCCGTATTTCCGCTGACGCAACGCTTTCGCTTCACGGAACTCAGAGGAATCCCATACAGAGCCACAGGCACAGCTCACCGTACTGGACGGAACGGTGTGTCTAACTTATGCCTAAAAAAATCAGATGACGATCTACTGACAAATAGAATATCATTTAGTTCAGGAGGTTAAAAGCAAAAAGAGTTTATGTTTATTCTTAAGGACCAAGAAACAACCGACTCCTCTTTGTAAGAAGCAGTAAAAGGTATAAAAAACTATTTAAGCACTACATCACGAAGACGTATAGGGGAGTGGATGTATAGATCCACGTGTTACTGACCTCGGCACTAGTTCGAGGTGGTTTTACTGCAGGGGAAGAAGCCACCGGTACCCATTGGAGAAAAGGCTGGGTGAGCCCCAGTACCGGTCTGGACGACGCAGAGAGAATAAAATTCTTAACCCTACCAGAATTAGAATTTAGACTTCTCGACCGACCAGCCCGTAGCCTGTCGCTCTTCCATTCCCGAGGAGCAGTATTTGGAGGCGGTACAAACTCGCCTAATATTCGAGCTAATTCGGTATTAACTGTCGCAGAACGAGAAAAGGAAGGATGAACACGGCCAGTGCACCGACAATTAGACTTACATTGGAAGTGAACAGCAGATATCGGGGATCAAGATGTGGACCTGGAATCTCTGAGGACATGAAACAGAACTGCCAGTCATTACAAAGTACGATATGTCGCGCATATTCACCAAGATCATAAAATAACGAACCTTGAAACTTCCAAATGACCCTTCTCAATAAACTATATTATCTCTGGCATATGGTGTCTCTGTAAGATACGGAAGTGTGATCAATTGCTTCATATTGTTTCAGAAAGGCGAGAATGTTACGTCATGTTTGGAAATACTTTGCATTTATCGACGGCAGCGTTTCCCAAAGTGGGGACCATAACGCTTTATTCGGGTGAGCCGATAACAAAAATCATGACTTAATATTAATCTTGAAAGGTCACATTAAACTCCAAAAGGAATTGAAAAAAAAATGATTCGTTAAGTTTTAATACTAAATTAAGATTTAAATTTGCTTAATCGCATTTTAATCCATTTGCATGTATTTTGGGGCCATATACTTTCTTATTCAGTCGCCGCGCAGTCTAAAACATGAACCGTCTTCGCCCGCTCGAACACTGGGTTCGTTCGTTCGTTCGTTCGTTCGTTCGAATCTCACTCGAGGCATGGATGTCTGTCTGTGTTTATTCTGTGTTTGTGTGTAGGCAGCGGCCTTGAGACGGGCTGATCCCCCGTTCAAAGAGTCCGAACGACTGTGAACAGATTAAGAAACTGAAAAATCGGCCAAGGTCCACAAGGGCTGTAGAGCCAAGATGGATAGATGGCTCGATGGATAGACAGACAGACAGCCAGAGAGGTGAGACGGACGGACAGGCAGATATACAGACTTCCTTATTCACATCAAGGCAACCTTAATATGTTAAAAGAAGTTAACTGAAAATGTTTGGGCATAAGAGAGGGAATAAGAAAGAAATAGAGAAAACAGCAGGTTACAGAGCTTAACATTCAAGTACTTGTGCTCTGTATCATTACGGTGACAAAATCAGAAAGGACGAATGTATGCACCAAACACAGTCGAAACAGGAAATGTATATAATATTTAACGTCCTTTAGGCGATAAAGACGTACATGGAATGAACACGTTCGAATGGATCTGTTGTGAGGGTGTGAAATGGGGACAGCATGAAAATGTTCATCAACCAACAGCTTCTGGAGAAGATAACTGAACCAGTTCCGTCCTCCTCCCTTCGTCACAGCCTATCTTCCTAAGGTATACTTTAACTTACGTCCCATCTTCTTCTTGGTCTTCGAGGTGACACTTTCCAAGATACGTTTTCGAAGTTCTGCATATAATTACAATCTGCCTTATCTAAACTACATCTTTACTTCCCTGACTCCACTACCACAAAATTACACGGCGACCCACGCAAATGGCCAGCTTCCTCTACCTCCCTCTCTCTCTCTATGGCTCTACAGCCCTTTGGACTTCGGCCGTTTTTTCAGTTTCTTAATCCAATACGCAGTCGGTAGGACTCCTTCGACGGGGAATCGGCCTGTCCCAAGGCCGCTACCTACACACAGAACAACAAAAACACAGAATAAACGCAGACAGACATCCATGTCTTCAGTGGGATTCGAAGCCACGAGCCCAATGTTCAAGCGGCCGAAGACCGTTCCTTCCTCAGACAGCGCGGCCACTATGACCGGCACCAGTTGTGCAATATTCTGCACTGCCCAGTTACTTCTCCCTTCTTACATAGAAATGAAATTAAATTTATTCTTTAGAGTTCGGGGTTTCATATGATTGAAGCAACAAATCAAATACTGAACAACGGTGTTTCTATCCTCCGGGATGTGACGTCATTCTTCTTTATTTGAGGACCCTAACAGTACCTTGTGAAACGTATGCAGCAGAGCTCTGATGGCTGAGTTACTCTTCAGCCCTGGAGTTGGAGATAGTGCCGTCTTCCACAACGTCGGTAAACTTCTGCAGGACAACACGGCGTGTCAGTACAAGTAGTTTCCTTCATACTGGCCGCAGAGGGGCCTTCAGATCCAACACAACCGGTAAAACTATTTGTGTGATGTGACACATCGCCTCAGTTACATCGGCATGATCGCCTATCTAGCGAAGCAGCTTCGCAGAATACACAGCTTAGAATGTTAACAAGACAAACGAAATGTAAGAATCTCAAATATCATACATTAACACATATTCGTATCTGAAACTTCTCTTCAACGTTTCATTTGTTAGCAGCCTAGCGATTTCGCTTTACCAGGGACTGTTGATGGCAACGTAATTTCTATATAATTCGAGCAATATTGCTAATTACAACAGAAGTCTAGTGAGCGTAACCAGGAATTCAAAGAAAGAGCTTGTACAACGACATCATAACCCCTCCAAACTGGTACCACGTGCTTCTTCAGCTGCAATGTGAAATGAACCCAATTCCACCTCGAGTATAGTGTGATGAAATGGACGGGGCTTTTCCTTCACGTTTCTGTATGTCCATCCACTCCGTGAACCACGGGGCGTGAACTTTATTTCGGAAACCTTACAGTAGAAAGGGCAGGTCTGAATTTCCCACCAGCGTAAGAATCCTGGGCTTAAACCGGCTGACTACCTCTTTAATCAATTTCGTAGATTATGACTTTAGCAAATTGGTTGCAAAGGCTGAGCTGGATGTGTTGGACTATTTCTGTCGGATTTACCAAATGCAACTAAAATCTTAATCGAGTGACAAGTCATAGGTGCATTACTTTAGACGAAGACCGCTTTAACCTTGTTTTTTTTTTATTAATTTTTACTCACACCTTAGTACATCTCCACGCTAACCCGTAATTCTTGTTCTTGAAACGCCATCAATACTTTTCACTACTGAGAGACGGCAGGACACGTTTCACTTGTTCAACTCAAACGCCAGGCCTGAAGGGACAGTGTTACATGTCTGGGAGAGGGTTGCAGACTTCAAACCCGGTCTCCGCCCGAAGTAAGATATTAACAGTTTCAATCGTGAAGCGTACTATCTTCATAATCACAGCTGTAAAAACTTCAAATCCTACATAGTTTAAATAATTTTTATTGACTGCGCTTTGTACATTCTCAGCCGTGATTTGGCTAACAAAATATCAGTGCTAAATTAAGCTATAGCATGAGACTGTCAGCTGGGAAGACAGCGGGCCACGGGTTGTCTATCACATTACGTCCTCTGAACTACATTCTTCCTTCTTGTAAACACTTCGCAACTGTGCTAAAATGGGCGGAGTTTGTGAGCCTCATCGGTCTTCGGAGGCCCTGGTTCCACAAGTTTCTATAGACAATGGCACATATTTAGGGATCTTGGGGTCGGAGGGTAAAATTACTGAAGTTGTCACCACACTCTCCTCTTTCTATAAACAACGATGGGGCCTAAAACGAAGTGACAAATTACAAGACACTTCCATTAGTGGTAAAAAGGCTCTGTTCGAAACAAGGCAATTATACGCGTGTAGGAACCTGAACTGCCAAACAAAAACAGACAGGTCACTGAGTAACACTAAGGCAGGCACCTACCTAATCTAGAAGTTTGCCTGAAAGTAAACGAAAACTCGACTAGCCCAAATATCTGACCCGGAACAAAAGATAAATTTACTAAATAATGATTCATATAAATTTACTACACAATAGTTGGGGCACGCGGTAGCGTAGTTCGTTGAGGCACTATGCTACAAGCCTGAAGGTCGCGGGTTCAAGTCCTGATGAGATCATTGGATTTTTTTCAATTGACCTAATCCTTCCAGCCGCACTATGGCTCTGGGGTCGACTTAGCCTCTAACAGAAATGAGTACCAGAATATTCTTGGGGGTAAAGGGCGGCCGGAGCATAGGGCTGACGACCGTGACGACTGTCTAGAAAATGTGGGAACCTAAACATCTCACAACCCTATGGGTCTCCACGGCCTGTTGCAGGGATACCTTTACTTTACATAATAGTTCATTTAATTTCGTCGGATGGGGTGAGACTGAGTCCACTTGGTACGTCGGCCACTAACTGGCCTATTGTACCAGCCCCGGATGACAAGAAGCATGTGGCATTTGGTTCAATGAGAAATGCCAGGGGAAACCGAAGTAACCGGATAAAACCTTACCAAGTAATGGTTACTTATGTATTAACAGACGACACAGAGTAGCTTTATAACATTTTACCGCCACTATGTCCGTTAAACGTTAAGTATATTCCGAAAATCCAGATCCAAATAAATGTATGTACTCGGTCCACAACAGTGGTCGCGAGGTCTAACATGTTCGAATCCCAGTAGGAGCATGAATGTATGCTCGTTTTGTCTTCTGTCCACTGTAGCAGTAGGCATAGGTCAGAGGGATGCATACATTTTAATTGCAAAACCTGAAGGGTCGATTTCACGCGCAGGACGCTGAAGAGATGGGTGAAAAATATAAGACCTATCGTGGATCTCACGACCCAAGGCTTAATTGCTTGTGAATTAATTTTTAACTGAACCAACCAGGATGTCTCAATCCGAGAAAGCAGAAAAAAATAATTTATTTGGGCATCAACCTTCCTTTTGGCCTTTTATTTTTTAACAATCGTGTACAGTAAGGTGCTTCTCAAAAATTAATTTATCCGATGCAGAGGTTTTCCTGTGTCCCGCCACCACGAACAAACTACCGCCTTGTGATACGCATCAAATACTCTCCCTGATAGTACAGCAACCAAGAACGTGAAGGTAGCACTCACCCCCACAGAGTGTCAAAGTTAAAAGTGAATAATTGGGTAGAGCTTCTTCCCAATTCTCCCTCTGAGGTTCTGAAATCTGCAATTGTACGGGGTACGCGGTAACGTAGTTGGCTGAGGCACCATGCTACAGGCTGTAAGGTCTGGATTTTTCAATTGACCTAATCCTTTCAGTCTAACTACAGCCCTGGGGTCGACTCAGCCTCTTTAACAGAAATGAGTACCACTGCCATCTGTGAGCCGATTCTCTAGAAAATGTGTGAGCCTCGATATCTCTCAACCCTGCAGGCCTTCACGGCCTGTTACTGGGATAGCTTTACCTTTTTATGCACTTGTAAGTAAGTATAAATGTTGGTTTAACCAAACTCTGTCGAAGAAACGCACACTTTCTTGTCATTTGACACGTTTAATGATGGAAGAGAAAGAATTCAGCACATAACCTCGCACTTCCAAACATGGCTCGCACTGTGTACATATTTCTTTGAGCGTTTCATGTGTCGTTTGTTTGTTGTTGTTGATGATTTGAAAGGAGCGGGGCGTGACAAAATTATTGTCTAGTTTATATGCACAGTTCACGTAAATACGTTTCTAATTAAATTTCTTCTCATGACTTGTAACATGACCGAAGTTCTGCGCAGATATGACTTCTCTTCCATTTGATTTCGTCCAGTCTACTAATTTATCTTCCAGGTGCGGGCTTGTACTGGCTTAGGATGCGAAAATATTATTTAACAACAAAACACGGTCGAAAAATATAATGGTAAAAGGCCAGTCACGATTGTCACGATGAACTTGGTCTGGCATAAACCTAACGATGCAAGAAAATATGTTCCACAATGTAGAAGTGTGGCCACAGTACACAGGGTGCGAAAGCAAAGCTCCGTAATTTCACTGCGTTCGGACATGGCGGCCAGTGGAAGTGCTACGCTTCGTCCGCTTTACTTTCGGTGATGCGTCCCGAACCCAAAGGGTCACATATAACGGATCTGACGTGGGGTGAAAAGGAAAATCCTCATTGTCCCTACACGAAGTCAAACCATGGCTGCCACTGCTTTTGTACACGAATATTCAAGGGTTGGCAACATTTCGTTCCATTAATTCCTCTAGTCCCCCAAAATACGGAACACACTATCAGTCATGACAATTTGGGAATCCGGTTGAGGATTAAGCTCGCATTGTTTCTTCCTGGTGTAACATATGTTCGAAACTTTAAATGCTTGGTAAATATCGTACTTAGTAACACATGGAGAGGGCCGCGCCATAGTTCAAGCGGTTAGTCGCTAGCTTCCCACCACGGCGGCCCGGGCTCGATCCCGGGTCTGGTCAAATGGGATTTGTGGTGGACAAAGTTGCGCTGGGGCAGATTTTCTCCGAGTACTTAGGTTTCCCCTGCCAATCTTCATTCCACCAATTGCTCCAGAATCACCCTCAGCTATCATCTGTGGCTGGTACAACAGGCAAGAAGTGGGCGCAGTACAAGCGACTTAGTCCCAGCCCACTAGCATTAAAAAAAAAAAGACATGGAGACGTCTTTGGATGCTTAACTCGATGAACCTCTGAGTTCAAAACTCAACATGAAAAGAAATATTATTAACCAGGGTTCCAGTAATTTTTCTTATTAAGCCTTTTGACCTACTTTTGACCTAAATATACCGACGCAAGAAAAAAATAGACAAAAGGGAAGTGTGGATTTTGCATGGTACAAAAACACACCCCACCTCGGTTCGCTAGCAGAAACAATGCGGGTTTATTTTGCTTTGGAAAGACCTGGGATTTACAGTTGAATGAGGTTAGTTGGAAAACAGAGGAGTCCAAGAGCCAAACCGTGGACTTACCGCCTTTTCCAACTAAACTGTTCAGTTTCAATAGAAACTCTTCTGGTTGCCGTTCAAATAAAAACCATTACTGTATCCATCCACTGAAATATCTGTCTACATACAGGCAAGGAGCAGCACCGGTATTTCTCAAAATATATTTTTTGGTGGTTTCGGGGATTTCTTGCTCTAGAATTCCTGGTTACGCTATATTTTCACGCCAAACACTACACATACTGATATGTCTGTGACATGGGCAACATAAGCGAGACCAGGCCGATTAACGCTACAAGCCTCCTAGATTACAAAACAAACTTAAGCACTACATCGAGTTTGAAATAAACAAAGCCAGATGCAAGCATTTAGTGTGATACTATGACACATCATTTGGTATAGCGCCACAAGCCAGTCACAATCCGTTTTTATCAGCTGAACTAACCTTGTCGGCTGGCATGGTTGGAGTCCAAGTACTGTTACTCCTTGAGACGCTGGTACTGGTGCTTCTGTATCAACTACCGAATTTTACAGTAAATTAGTTGCACTAATATCTTCACCTTCCCTCAATGTTAAGGTAGGACGTTATTCTTATTATCTACCCCGATAGATCAGAGTATATTCACACACATATATACACTCATTCACTCACTTTAACGTCACTACAAGTGCGTGTGACGTTCTAAGTCCACTGGAATGTAAACCACGAAGCGGGGGGAAGGGCGGATAAGTAAGGAGGGAGATAATGCAGATTAAGGTGTTTACTTTATCAGGCAAATCGAGTTGTCTGCTGAACAGCTAGTACGTTAATGTTGCCTTCTTGCTGCTGATGTTGGACAGCGCGAAGTCGAGGCGACTGCTGAAATAGCACGGAACGGCAGCACTTTACGCGGTCACCACTCCCGACTGACGCGGTACGAACTGTTTCCTAACGCTGCCGCCGCTGCCTTTCTTGTGTTCCTGGAGATGTGAGGAAGAGATATATAGGAAAAAAGAATGAAACAAAAAGATTCACACTACTAGATTCACTCTCGGGGAGGGGAAGATCCAGCAACCTCCTCCACACAGCACACACTGCACCAAGTTCTGTGAGACTCTATGTGAGACTGGCGCTGCTTTCCTGCAATGGATTTTATTGAACGAGCAGCACTAGCTACTGACGTCACACTGCGTCATGAGTAGCAACCATGGCGCTCGCCTTGCTTCGGCCAACTTCGTCTCGCGTTCGGTTTATTTCGGCAGCCCCATCACCCCCACCGTCACAAACGGAAATGGTAAGCTGCCTAGGAGGATTTTGCACGGCGCAGGTGCACGAACGCTTGCCGCTGAAGATGGTGCATTTTAAACTGCAGAAATGTAGATGGACGGATGAAAACAAAGTATAATTTGACGTTCTCACAACGGTGGTTATAGAGCTCTCTCTTGTCGATGTAACGCCGTGTAGTACGTTGAAAGGCAACCGACGTTTCAGAGAAATTTGTCGCCTACATCTTCATGGCCGAAGAATAAGCCAAGGAAGAAATCCCCGCGCAGGAGGTTCTACTTGCTACCTGCTTCATGCTGGTTTCTTTCTCGGCTTATTCTCCGACCCTGAAGATGGAGGCGACATGTTCGTCCGAAACGTCCGTTGGCTTTCAACGGATTTCCCAGGTGTTATACCCCAGAAGATAGAACTCTTCACAACACAGTAACACATGTCACAATATATATATATATATATATATAGAGAGAGAGAGAGAGAGAGAGAAGAGGATACTGTCATTTGAAGGAGAAAGCTCTAGATCGCATTAAGTGGAGGAATTGTTTTGGAAGAGACTGTGGACCTGTCATCTGACAGATTACTGACGATGATGATGATGATGATGATGATGATGATGATGATGATGATGATATATTTCGTTAAGTGGTGCTTCATTACATCGCGGGACAATAGTACCTTTTAATAGCCTATCCACCCTCCTCTAGGTTATGCTCGACAAGACCGTATGGCAGTGGTCATGTCTGTCCACCTGTCTCTGCGTCCCCATGTTTCAAATAGAGAACCGTTCTAAAGATTCTGATGACACGCGGTATGTATGTGATGCCACTCGAGGCCTGTCCAAATTCGTATTTTTTATTCGTTTCATTTTGGTCCGTCACACTAACAATATTATAAAAACTAAAACAGTTCCGTCCGGTGTGACTGGTGAAGATTTTTCTTATTTCAATTCTTCATGCCCTTACATGTTTCGGTCTTTAGAGACCATCTTCAGAGGGACATCGATACAGTTGGAAGCTACTATGACAATATATGTTCTGAGCGTTAAAATATATACATATAATGTTAATAATATACGATTGGGTATAAAATCTAAAGTTTTTACAACTACAGCGGCTGTCTTAATATATTAAAATTTTTGTAATTGGTTTGTTAAGATTTTGTTAGAATTTATAAACCAAGAAGGTTCGTTTCCTATTTCTTATTACTTCTCTTGATGGGCGCCGAACATGTGCCGCCTGTCATTCTTGAGAAGAAAGTTCTTTGATGTTGTCCTGCGCGTATTCATGGCGCGCTGTGTAAAAACAATGTCGTCAATTTCATTTCTTCAATATATGGTGCAAGGTACATGGGATTACCACTGTTTCAATTGACTTGATCGTCATCTCTTACCATCTTTACATAAGGCTTATCTTTAGTTTACATATTAATTTATTCCGCATTGATGAAGGTGACTGCCATGTCGTTCAGGCATTACTGTCATCCTCGTTGTTAAAGCACCCGTCAATAATGCAACAATATTTTTGAAAATATGAAAGACATCTAAAATATGTTTCTCACTAAAAGTGCAACTTTAATACTTTACGTTGTTGTTAAAAATCATAAAATGTCATTAAGGCACTAAAAGTGATCATCAAATTACTAGTCTCTATTTTTACATATGTCTCTTCTCACTTTGAAACATGATTCGGCCGCACATGGGCCATCTTCAGGCAATTTTCCTTTGTTTTCGGAGATACCACTGCACTGCTCATTTGTCTATCGTCATTGTTTAGTTTTCACCTCACGACTAGAACGCTGTCGTTGTACTCTTTTGCGGCCATTGTACTTTGTGCGTGTCGTATTTCTCCCGTATCTGTGTTACTGCTGCAGTCTTCCTGTATGCTTTAGTAATAACGGTAATGCCACAATGCAACGGGATGCTGAAGTATAATTGGAATTATTGTTGTTGTTGTTGTTGTTGTTGTTGCCTGCTGCTGATGCCGCAACCGCTGTTATTTTTACTACTACTACTATTGCTACTATTGCTACTACTACAGCGTGAGCCGCGATAGCTTAGTCTTTATAGCGACTGGCTACGGGCTGGACGACCGAGGGGTCGGAGTTCGAGTCCCGGTAGGGTCAACATTTCTCTCTTCTCCATGTCATCCGGACCGGGTCTGGGGTCCACCCAACTTCCTATCCAATCCCTCTTTCCTCGGGGGTAAGCGGCCGGGGCGTGAAACTGACCGCTCTCCTCCAACTAGTGCCGATGTCAAGAAAGTGTGGACCTGTACATCCATTTCCCCATATACCTTCATGGCGTAGTGTTTAATTAGTTAAGCACAAGGACAGCATTACCTTAATAGCGGCTTCTGACAAATAAGTATTCATGACGTTGGAAATTCCGATCACTTTGTTCATAAGATAAAAGGCCATTTTGTGATAGTTCGTGTATACAGTAAAAAAAAGTGTTTAACAGTAATAACATTCGCCAGTTAATATTCTTGAGTATTATAAGAAATTATGTGGTATTATTCCTATTGTTGATGCCACAAGCTTCTTACATGTCATAAGATCCTTTACAAACTAAGGATATCTATCTATGCCTGTTGCTGCCACTTGGAGCATAGGGCATCCGTGAAACGTTTCGTTTCACTTCGGTTTCGTAATCTTAGACAGTCGGTAGGGCTCCTTGGACGGGGGATCAGTCAGCGCAAGGCCGCTGCCTACACAGGACAACATAAACACAGAATAAACGCAGACAAACATCAATGCCTTGAATGGGATTCGAACCCACGATCCCAGTGTTCGAAATGGCGAAGATATTTCATGCCTTATATCGCGCAGCCACTGTGATCGGCAGACTAGGGATAGGCCTATAAGCATTGTCCCTGTCTTTAGCTAATTTAGCACTACGCCATAAAGACGTATGGGGGAGTGGATGTATAGATCCACATTTTCTTGACCTCTGCAATAATTGGAGGTGAGTGGTTAGCTTCACGCCCCTGTCGCTTTACCTCCGGGGAAAGAGCCCCCGGTACCCATTGTACATGAGGTTTGGTAGACCCCAGAGCCGGTCTGGACGACGGGAAAAGAAAATTCTCGACCCTACCGGGACTCGAACTCCGATACTTCAGTCGTCCAGCCTGTAGCTAGTCGCTATACCGACGTAA
This sequence comes from Cryptotermes secundus, assembly GCF_002891405.2. Lineage (NCBI taxonomy): Eukaryota > Metazoa > Arthropoda > Insecta > Blattodea > Kalotermitidae > Cryptotermes > Cryptotermes secundus. Next base: position 2,912,390 of record NW_019731264.1, on the reverse strand, counting down.
ATACAAGCAGTTTTCATCACCGAAAATACACTTCTGGCGATATTACTTACCCCGTCTCCTCCCTGCCGGCCACATTCTTGCAAGCCCCTCTGACTGTACTGTGACAGCAGGAACCTAAAAAGTTGCGCGACCTCGCTCTACCTACAGTAAGTTGTAAAATATTCCTGAACAGTAACGAAAAGATTCCGTTGTTTGCAGGTGCATTTTCTGAAAGCGCATTTTTTAAATCTTAATTCCTTAACGAGTTACTGAAACTGTATGTGGATACATCTGTATTTTAAATAAGACTTGAGATGGAGAAGCCCCCTCGCTGTCCCTTGAGTAGGAACAATTTTGGGACCATAATCTGCAGTTTCAGATGCCGTCCTACGGAGACTGTAAAGTGAACTTGTTGTGAACTAACATTGATAATGGTAGCTCCTGTTTATCTGCAGCCCATCGGTGTTGCTTGCTGGATGTACACCAAGGAACACGGCACACAATCTGATGTTCTACTTACTGCCATAATTTCGAATTAAAATTCTACTAAAAACAGGAAACTGAAACTTCTCAAGCGCCTTGTTAATTTAGCAACTCCTCCGACAACATTGTTAGACAGGTAGTCTAATCACGGAATCGCAGGCGTCGCTTACTCTTAAACATAGGCACAATGGATCACTGTGGTCGCGGTGCAAGGGCCAAGAAGGCCCACCCCTTATACATTCATTCATAATCTTAAACTTGTAATGGCATAAATAATTATGACGATGAATAGGACAAATAGGAAGGAAAGGTGACTTTTAAATAAAGAACATGCCAGTAACAAAAATAAATCCGATCCCAGAAATAAGCTAGCGAAAGAAACTCAGTTATGCACTCCACACGTCGAATTTGAGATCAAAAGTACAGCAGAAATAACTGATCGTCATTATATTTCGCTCATTTCGACTGTATATGAACTGTTGAGATTATTCGTGTGTTTTAATGACGATGATTTATGTAGATTGGAATATTACAGTGACTGCGAATGATGATTCGAAAAGGCAATTAAAGGACACGGTTGTAGCCTATTTGAAGCCACTAATCCGCATTTGCGTGGAGACAGTCACCATGGTCACCATGGTGTTAGGATACCTCACAAACACAAAGTGGAAGTCGGGTTTATCTTCAAAGTTTCAGGATTCCTGGTCTTGACATGGAGCAAGCCTCATCCGCAGCTTTTCTGAACTGCGTACCTACATGCAGAGTTTGTATACTTAAAAGGCTAGTGACGATGTTGTACTATAAATAAATTAAGAGATACCTAAACAATATATTCGCGTCTCGACATCGTAATGCTGAACCCAACAATTTCTTTATACAAACAAAAATCCAACTCCGTGGCATTAGTCCGCCAGCGAACTATACCGACCGAGCGACCGCAGCTTGTCGGCGAAGTTAGTGCCAACTTTAGCGCATAGAGGGTGTCGCGTGGTCAGTGCAACGAATCTCCACGGCCGTTAATTTCAGTTTTCTAGACCGGAGCCGCTTCTTTTCCATTCAAGTAGCTCCTCAATTATTCTCACGAGGCTCAGTGGACCCCGTTCTAGACCCACTTCTTCTCAGAAAAACTGGTAGCGCCGATAATCGAATCCGGAACCTCTGGAGCTGTAGCCAGTAACTCTGACCACTAGACCATAGAGGCGGTCACAATTTCTTGATAAAGATTAATAAATCCTACGATAATTATGTAACGTTAGAACAGATGAGAACGACTGCAATAAATCGAAATGAAATTCAGTACTCAATTGAGAGCTTCTATGCTTGGGAAATGCTTGTTACCATTCGTTTCAGAATGATGTATTTTTCTGTGTCATATCTACAATCCTAAAGGTACAAACCTGTGATTTTACTTGTTTTGTATGAGAATATTAATTGTATTCCTTGTCACCATGGCATGAGGCGTTCTCAGATTTTGGATAAATGAAATTACCTCCAGATACAAAGGGTAACTGCCTTATATTGAACCAGCAATCGCGGACATCGACAAGAGGCGGGCTTCCAGCTGTAGGGCTGGGCAGGAACTAACAACTCTTCACCGTAAGAAATCAGCAAGTTACAATACGTTACACAGGCTCTCGGATTTTGACAGATTTTTTGGAATGACCCAAGTAACAGAAAAGGGGAACGAGATTTGGAAACTGGAAAACAGAAGGAATGTATTTATATCTAGAGGCCATGTGCGCTGAAAAGTAGCAAAATATAAGTCAGACTTATGACAACACGAGAAGAGTTTAGAAGGGACAAATGTGTCACTGAACCAAAAGACGGTTCTATAAGACATTAACTGAAATGGATCTTAGATAAAGAGAAAAGAGGCTGATAACTGGATTTATCTTGTACAGGATAGGGGCCAGGAGCTCTCGCGAACACAACAATAAACCTTCAATTTCCGAAATAATATGTATTCCTTGATTAGCTGAGCGACTATCAGATTCTCAAGATGGAATCTACTCCATTTAATTCGTTAATTATGTATAGGTATGAGAGTTATTCCCTTTCTCTCAAAATTATTATGATTAAGGGTGACTGATAATATGATTTCGAGAATGATATTTTAAATTAAGAGACACGGGGAGCAACAAGTGGCAGCAGTAAATTGCGCAACTCTTAATTTCAATATTTCTCTTCATTCATATGCTTCGCATGCCGCTGTGTACGTCACTACAGCATAAACATGTCTGTCGATCACGACAACTTCACACTTTAAAACAAATAACTTATGTACTCTAGTTGTCAATAAAATTATTTAGTTCTATTAAAATGTTGTTTTGCTTCATGTTTTGCTTCATGTACGACCGTCATTAGGTTTTCATTATCTTTACTCTTCGTCTACTAAGATTAAATGAATCAGGAGTAGATGGGCGGGGCGCGCATCACACGTGGGTAAGAAAAACAAGCACAGTGATTTAGCCGAGAAATCGCAAGAGAACAGACCAAATATGGATGGAAGAACACTACCCTCAGTACCAAATTTCTCCCTTTAGTTAGTGCCGTAGGTCAGGAGGTTAGTCGCCGAATTCCCATGGCGGCGGACCGGGTTAGATCCCAGGTCGTCATGTGGGATTTGTGATGGACAAAGTGGCGCTAGGTTTCTCCTGGCAATTCTCCTTCCACTGACTGCTCCACACTCATCAACTATCATCTGGGGCTGGTACAATAGGCCGAAGAGTGGCCGACGTACCAAGTGGACTCAGTCTCAACTCACACCAAGAAACTAAAAAAAAAAATCCTATAGGTAGTTTCGGGAATGAAACATATGACTGATGGGTAGAAAAACAGAAATATGCTCTCAACTATATGTCACTTTTATTCATTTCGTGAAAGGGTTATACGAGTAGCTATCCCTCCCTGATATAACAACCTACAGTTCAGTTGGGGAGTCCTGGAAAACAAGGTCTGTGACATTAAAATAGTTCCTACAAAAACAGAATATGATATGAACTAAAGTGAACAGGTTTACATTCGAATTCAACAGCAAATTTTGTAGTGACGGTTCTGAGCGTGTGGAGTCCATGACTAAAAGTACACCCTCCTTCTTTCTAACACTATGGCATCGTCAACCACTCCACAAATCACCCAAGGGCTAAAACTAGAGATGCAGTCGAGTCAGAGAGATCCAACACAGGGCCCTTGTGTTTCTTAGAGGGTCGGGATACAGTCTTGAAATTTCGATTAAAGACAATGATGTGAAAGTTAAAGCTTGCATGGCTTAAACAGTATTGTATTTCAGTCATTCTATACACCATATTTTAGTGACATTATAGGAATGTATTTTTTATTTAAACACAGTATCACTATAACTTCTTGCCAAAGCTTTAGAGAGATGAGATGGAGCCGGACTCCACGCCATTGCAAAAGCCATACAAATACATCCATATTTTTAATAAATTCTTTAAAATCAAATTTTCTACAATATTATCTATTAAAAGACCGTTTTAATTATATAATATAAATAATTCAAAGCGTTTTACGTTTGTCTAATTATTTACATTCATTTGACACATAACTTGACAACGATATGTAAAATATAATCCAAACTGAATATGTCACGGAAATTAAATTCTAATGATGTTTTTTCGAGCTATAGTTCTTGCACATTCTTCTCAGCGCAAAGTCAGAATTCGAATGAGGAAGGGGCGGCCTATTTGGCCTGTCTTCGAAAAATGTAGAAAGGTTCAAATTCTTCACTCTCTTCACGACACTGAATCTTATTTCGGCAGGGGGCAACTGAAGCGAGCAAACTGAGAAGAAAACGCTAAGCGCTACACATAAATTTGGAAACCAATCGATTAATTCCTATCCAATTTTCTTTTGTAACAAAGAACATAATACTACTATATTTTTTCTTGACCAATCATCTTGAAAAGCACAATGTAACAGACAGACACCAATGCAAATATATTTTTATCTTTTATGTCTAAACAAAGAACAAAGGGATGTTTTATCGCCACTCCTTTTCAACTTTACCTTAGAATATGCCATTAGGAAGGTCCACGGAAACCAGGTGGGACTGAAATTAAACGGGACACATCAGCTGTTGGTCTATGCCGATGATGTGAACCTACTGGGTGATAATGTAGATACCATAAAGAAAAACACACAAACTTTAATCGACGCAAGTAAAGAGGTTGGTCTAGGAGCAAACACAGAGAAAACTAAGTATATGTTGGCCGCGCCACAGCTCAAGTGGTTAGTCGCTGGCTTCCCACGCTGCGGCCCGGGTTCGATCCCGGGTCTGGTCAAGTGGGATTTGTGGTGGACAAAGTGGCGCTGGGGCAGTTTTTCTCCGAGTACTTCGGTTTCCCCTGCCAATCTTCATTCCACCAATTGCTCCACAATCACCCTCACCTATCATCTGGGGCTGGTACAATAGGCCAGAAGTAGCCGCAGTACAAGGGTCTTAGTCCCACCCCACTACCAACAAAAAAAGTATATTTTGCTGTCTCGTCACCAAAATGCAGGGCAAAATCATGACATAAAGATAGGAAACAGATGTTCTGAAAGTGTGGCACAGTTCAGATATTTGGAAACAACAATAACAGATCGAAACCTGATTCAGGATGAAATTAAGAGGCAATTGAACTTTGGTAATGCTTGCTACCATTCAGCCCAGAGCCTTTTGTCTTCTCGCCTGCTGTCCAAACACATAAAAATTAGAATAAAGAAAACTATAATTTTGCCTGTGGTTCTGCATGGGTGTGAAACTTGGTCTCTGACGTTAAGGGAGGATCATAGACTGAGGGTGTTTGAGAACAGGGTGTTGAGGAGAATATCTTGACCGAAGAGAGATGAAGTGACAGGAGGTTGGAGAAAACTGCATAATGAGGAGCGTCATAACTTGTACTCTTCTCGAAGTATAATTAGAATGATAAAGTCAAGGAGGATGAGGTGGGCAGGGCATGTAGCACGAATGGGGGAGACGAGGAATGTGTATAGAATATTGGTGGGAAAGCCAGAAGGAAAGAGACCACTGGGAAGACCTCAACTGCACTGCACTCACTAACTGAACTGAGAGAGAGAGAGAGAGTTATTATACGACTTTACTTCCGTTGGTCGAGTCATATAGCCTCGGAGCGGACAACATAGAAAAAACCGCTTCCAACAATACTTCCATTGTTGCGTGCGGACCGATGCCTATTAACGGCCGTTGACTCGCTGTTTACCTAGCAACGGGTCGGTATACCACAATATGATTTTCTTCAGAAATATCGCTCCGTTGTAACTTCTGTCTGTGAACAACCGTTACGGCGAATCGATTCCTCATAGTTATAAATAATAAGCATGTACTGAACGTGGAGTCTGTACATTCCCGCTGCTGATATTAAATGAATGTCCTCCACGATACTCGGGTTTTTCTTTACACGCTACAGTGGCGCCACGCTTTACTTCCGTACAACCCTCTCTGCGCGGTGGGTCGATATTCCAGTGCATTTAAAAACAGAATATCTATTATTCAGTTTCCACGTCTCGTTACACATTGTAAGTTCCGGACAAATAACAAAGCATGTGAATGAGCAAGTGACTAAGTCTGTCTGTCTGTCTGTCTATATATATATATACTGTTGTACAGCCCTTGTGGACCTTGGCCGCTTTTTCAATTTCTTCATCCTATACGCAGTTTGTAGGACTCCTTGGACGGGGGATCAGCCCGTCGCAGGGCCGCTACCTAAACACAGAATACATGAATATAGACATTCATGTCTTGAGTAGGATTGGAACCCACCGTACCAGTGTTCGAGCGGGCGAAGACAGTTTATGCCTCAGACCGCGCGGCCACTGTGAGCGGCGCTGTGTAACATTTTTACAAATGTTTTGGCGAAATTTGCAAATATTCTTCTGTACTTTCTTGGCTGAATAACCCTGCAATGTAAAGTGATAGTATGGAACATCATGCCAGTAATTTACCGCCCTTCAAAAGTAGGAATCATGCGGTTTGTTGTTGAAAGGAGGATTCAGTGTAGCCTGCAAGGGAGATTCAGTATTGATCCGCTGGGGAACAATTGCCGGAAATCTATGTTGTCCAGTCACACAGAACGCTGAGATATGCCTTATATTACGCGTATGTCATCTAGATCTACCGCATGAACCAATCGCGCAATGTCGAGATATGAGAATAGCACAAGTGTGGGAACCATACTCCAAGAACCATGTGTCCTACGATAAGGCATTGGCTGCGGCATGAACACACAAACACATACACTCAGACCTACACACATGTTACATTCACACACAGACATACACATATGTTACATTATTACACAAGATGAATATCTCATGCCAATTCTTAGACAGAAGTTTCGTGTTATGAGGCAGGTACACGCAGCACAACAGCTTTCAGAGCCTTCATGTTGAGTAGCTATGGTAAAATAAAGCCGCCATATTGGATTTCCCGCCACAAGAATGACTACATAGTTCGTTTATATGGTTCCCTCCCTTGAGGTTTTCCGGCTAAAATTTTGTATATATTTAGCTCTGTGGTATGGATGCTAGATGTTCCACAAATTAATCCTCCTGGATTTTAAATATTCGTATAAGAGGAGGCAAAGTGTGCAAGTTATGAAGATCCTTCTCCTTCATAAGGCTCGACAGCTTCATTTCTTGAAAGCTTTGGCCTGCTCAACAATTTCCTTCCAACTGCTTCTGTCCTGTGCACGAGTTGTCCACTTATAAATTCCTAAATCCTTTAGACCTTCCCTTACGTCAGCTTTCCATTTGATCTTAGGTCGGCCTCTCCTTATAGCTTGTGGCTGCCAGTCATATATTCCTTTAACTGTTCGTCCAGCCTCCAGCCTTGAGATGTGTCCAAGCCAACTTATGCTTTGGGCTCTGATGAAGTTAACTGTGTTCCTTCCTTTTATTAGATTATCTAGTTCCTCATTTTTTTTAATTCTCCAGGAGCCATCATGGTTTCTTGATGGCCCGAAGATCTTTCTTAGAATTTTCCTTTCAAAGACTAAAAGTCTATGTTTAATGGCTTTTAAGTGCCCAGGTTTCACAGGCGTAGGTTACTGTTGGTCGAATTACCGTCTGATATAATCTTAATTTGACTGTTTTAGAAATAACTTTACTTTTAAACAGTGTTAAATATGCAGCATTTGCTTTATTTCCTGTTGCTAACCTCTATTTAATCTCTTGTTCAATTGTGTTATCTGAATTAACTATAGACCTTAAATATTTATAATGAGAGACTTGTTCTATGTTTACGTCACTGCATCTCAGATACTGGATTATTTGAGGTTTGTCAGAACAGTGTAGGAATTTAGTTTTTTGTTCGTTGACTAACAACCCATACTTTTGCTAGGTTTTTTTAAGCTCTTCAGAGGTGTTAATCAATGTTTGTTTGGTTCCTGCAATAATGAGTATGTCATCTGCATATGCACAACACTGTTTTAACCTTATGGAAATATGTCCTCTAACGTCTAGATTTTTTATGATCTCATCTATAACTAGTATGAAGAGTGATGCAGATAATGTGTCACCCTGTAACACTCCACAGCTTATTTGGAATCCTTCGCTAAGCTCCCCATTTATTTTAACCTTTGCGCGGCTATCCCTTGTTGAGCTTTTTTAGCAAATTGTTTTTACAGTGCAAGGGAGCTGGCCTTGCGACTAACCCCCGTTGCCTTGGAGGACCTAGGATTTTCTGTCGGGGTTTACTCCCTTAGCCAGTGGATCCCAATTAAAGCATTGGAAGATCCGAACTGTATAATTTTCTACACTTTTGTGCGACTTCTCTCTCTTAGACCCAAATATTATCCTCTGCACTTTCTTCTAAATATAACAATTTTTGTTCCCTCCTTAGAATCCAAATTTCACGTCTATAAAACAAAAGATTCAATCCAGGTTTGTTCATTCTAATATTTAAAAGAAAACCACCAATAAAAATCTCCATCTGCTTCTAAATGTGACTTCTCTGTCAAATATTCTACTGTATTTCTCTTAATAATAATTCTACAAGAGACATCACGAAGAAAACAGGCTGTCAGTGCTGACAGAATCAGCTCAGTGTACTTTACTTTTGATTTCACTGGCGCAAATTTGTAAATAATGAAAATAAGTCTTATGTTCATGACAGTACCCCATAGACGAAACGACTGCTTCATGTGAACTTTACAGTTCTACTTACCCAGACAGGAACAAGGGTGGGAAGGCGTCCTCCCTCACCCATCTTTTCCAAATGTGACGCTTCCATTTTGCATATCATTTACATTTAATGTCCATGATTTATTTCAACCGTCTTACAGTGCATACACTTATTCACCTTACTCTTCTCTCTTGCACCACATGTTTCAGCACAAAAGTGATGCATCAGATACGACATAAGGATGACAAATCCTGAACAGTTTTAATGTTTTTAATATTTAAAATTTATCAATATATATGACATATATATTTTAGTATAAAGACAACAGGGCATGCAATGAAGGAGTTTGACGTACATCGAAAAGCACTTGAAGATGGCACTTTAGTGCTGAAACATGTAGTGCAAGAGAGAAGAGTAAGGTGAATAAGTAAGAATAAGTAATAAGTAACCGTAAGACGGTTGGAATAAATCATGGACATAAATCACTGCAACAGGACGCTAAAATATAACATTACATTTAATGTGTTATATAACCCACTATTTGAGAGACTTATTGCAACTGAAATTTGTTTGAATTATGGGTTATACTTTATCAATAAAGACCAAAACTAAATGTTATCGGCAACCTCTACTATAGACTCATTAAACCAAATTTAACTGAAAGACACTGAGTAGTTTAGGGATGAAATAGAGGGATAGATACACAAGAACCTCCACCGTGCCATTATTTTTGTAATATGAACAAATAACACGAACGGACAGAAAGGGGATATCTCAGTCGGTATATTGCTTGGCAACGGGATGAATGTCAGTAGAATCGAGGTTCGAACCCCGCTAAGGGCAGAATTTTTTTTCTCCACAAAGTCCAGACTGACTCTGGGATCCACTCAGTACCATTGATATACCGGGTGTATTTTCGCAAGGATAAAGCGGTCGGAACGTCAATCTGACCATCCACCTCCATTTAGTGTCGAAGTTAAGAATATTCAGTGCTTAATTAAGCGCATGGATAATTTTACCTTCACCTTGCACACAAAAAGAAGTGTAAGGAAATAGGAAAGAAAATTACAGCGGCTTGGAGGAACAGACAACGGAGAAAGAAGGAAGGAACAGTACTAAGAAGAATTTAGTGAGAAAGAAAGAAAGAAAGAAAGAAAGAAAGAAAGGGAAAACAAAATAACCTTCAGTTCTCACAGCTTAAGTAAGAACGCAGTTAAGAAGGAACAGAGGTCTTCTTGGTCTTCTCACATCTTACACTTCTCTAATTTTGCTGCAGCTCCGTAGCCAATTTACTGATTAGAGGATGTCGTTGTGACGTCACGGAAAGTAACTGACACTGGCTGAGTGGTTTTCCATGTGTCACTGCTTTTCCAATGCAGGTGAGCCCTCAGTGGAACGCAATTAAGAGTCCTGTGTGAGAATTGACCAACTTCGGCTGTTGACGAGAACTAGCGTCAAGACTAATGCCATCGTCACGACGCAGAAGGAAAACATTCGTCACACCTGTTTGTGTTGTATTTGTTGTGCAGTTATCACGTTCCATATTTAAAGTAACCCTTCACGGTAACATGTAATTTTTTTGTTGAAAAACAACGAAATATTACCTTTAACTATTAAGAGATGCTGAAAATTTGTCTCGGTGATTTTCACCAAATAAATCTGGACCAGAAAGTCAAATGCTTCAAAGAGAGGTACGTTGTTCGTAGCCTGAAACTGGTTATTCAACTTTAAATAGCAGTCGTCAGTGTTTCGAGCTGTTGCGGTGAGGATTCTACGATGGCATATGAACTACAGGTATTATGCTCTTACATGAACGAATACTCTTATGCATATTACGGAGTACCGAAATGCGGTGATTGTCACCACTGGTGTGCATTCGGCATAAACGCTTCCGAGTTTCGGTCTGGAGACCAATTCTGACTCGGATTTTCGTGATTTTTATTACTCCCTCAGGAGAAGTTCTGGAAGAGTGCCTTGAATAGAGCATGACCGCCTTCTTCGCCAGTCTTTGAAGCTTAACATAAGCAAGAAAACTTTCATTTGGCGCAATATAACATACATAACTGAAAAAATCGTTAACATAGAATAAATTATTGATAAATGATTGATTTTAGATTGTTTTACGACGCTCTACGAACAACTTACTTTATATACCGTCGAAGAAGGTGGAAAGGTAATAAGAATAATAAGTTATTAATTATTTCGAAGCCGATCCCAGTGGCTGCGCCGTCTAAGGCATGAAATGTCTTCGCTCGCTCGAACACTGGCATCGTGGGTTCCAAACCCACTCAAGGCATGGATGATTGTCTTCATTTATTCTCTGTTTGTATGTAGGTAGCGGCCTTGCGACGGGCTGATCCCCCGACCAAGGAGTCCAACCGACTGTCTAAGATTACGAAACTGAAGAGAAACGAAGCGTTTCACGGATGCCCTACGCTACAAGTGTGAGCAATAGATAGATAGACAGACAGACAGACGGACGGACGGATGGACGGATGGATATTCAAAATTAATATCTAACACGACAAGGCGGACAAGAAGTTTGTCGCCTATTATGTAACACGAATGTTCATTACTATACTCGTATATACGTGTATTTAACCTTTTAACGAAAAACGGTCAATACATCGACACGGAAGTAGTTATTTCCGGTTGCCTAAGTCCGAATGCCTGCGAGAAATAAGAAGTCTGGGAAGAATTCATAATGCCTATCACCCGTGTGGAGGCGGGGTCGAATACCTCCACCGTGACCTTGCGAGTCGTAGGAGGCGAAGAACACGGAAGTTTCAGATCTGAGACAGTAAAATATGGTCGCGAGTCCCAAGGGACTCGGACCCGAGAAAGACTGCGCTGGCAAGGACCAGGAGCATATATAAAAGACAGACCGGTCCTCTCGTCAAAGAGGGCCCCCCACAAAAACAAGACCGTAGCTGTCAAACAGTAACAAATATCTGGTCATGAGCCTGAGATGGGGCTCGACACTGACTGACTGACCGACAGTCAGTGACTTTGACTAAGGAGCCATAATGCCTATATTTCGTGAAAGAGGTCCTATACGGTGAGACTAGCAAGGACTACAATTTAATAATTACGCATATATTCCGAAATGAGGGGCCCAGTTCTGCCACATGTCCGCCAGTACAAATTCCGACTACGTTAAATTTATTTGCCATAATGTCAGGGTTTCGACTGAACCGTCATGTCTGCAATGTTTACATGCAAACAATATTTAACAAAAAAATTATAGACATGATTATGCTCTATCTCCATACAAACATTCACATGCATAGTTCTGGTGGTTCCGTAGTTAAAGCTAACTACAGATGTCGAGAAGCCCCCGCGTTGTTTTGTAATAACCTACAAATATTACAAATAAACATTACGTGTATTTATCAAAGGTCCATCACCAAACAGAATCTCAGTACCCCGCGTTAATTGAGGAACTGTATCTTTTTCCAGCCTCAGAATTTCGCATTTCGTTAGTATTACTGAGACCGCCTCTGTGGTCTAGTGGTCAGAATTACTGGCCACAGATCCAGAGGCCCGGGTTCGATTCCCGGCACTACCAAATTTTCTGAGTAGTGGGTGTGGAATGGGGTCCACTCAGCCTAGCGAGGATAATTGAGGAGCTATTTCTAGGATATCGCGGCTCCGGTCTACACAACCTAAATTAACGGCAGTGGGGATTCGTTTCGCTGACCACGTGACACCGTCTATCCACTAAAGTTGGCACTAACTTCGCCGACAAACGGCGGTCGCTCGGTCGGTATAATTCGCTTGCGGACTAAAACCACGGAGTTAGTATTATTGTTGGCAGAATATTGAAATGTATAACCGTGGGGTGCCATCTAGTGATATAGTGTTCATGTCAAGTTTCGTGAAATCAATAAATACAGTGACTCGACACGTGGATATGGTGATACCATATAACCAAATTTCTAACATAACTATTACAATTCAAGTTGAAATTTTAACGAGAAGTCATTTGTTATTTAAATGTTAATGATATTGTTTACAGGTTAACTTAAGTTCACTTACGAAGTTAAGAGTTAAACGTCAACACAAAGGCCAGACCGCAATGAGATGTCCTTACACGATGCTGTGGTGGCCTGTTAATAGGAAAATTGATATACTCTTGTGTGTACATATACATATGATGTCAGAAAGAATGCATAAACATTTTTGTAAAGAATGACTATGTACGTATTCATGGTGGAACCGTAATTTAATGTTCCTCTAAGAATTTTTGCAAGCTCTTAACAACCGGCGATAGTCGCAATTAAAAACTGCGATGCATTATTCATAATTCGCAGCGTATTACAAAATGGCGGAGGTTCGCTTGACATTCGAGCAACGCAAGTTATTTTTGAAGTGGTACTGGAAATTCTGGAATGTGGATGAAGTCCGAGGACAGTGGAGACATAAATATTCAACCAACCCTCCAACACGACTAGCATTTTCCGGAACTCGTGATATATTTGCGACTGTGCAAGACGTGTAAAAACATGAATCTACTATGTGCACTATTTCATCCAGGAGTGGGAAGAATGGTGCCATGGTGTTACACGAACATATTTCAATATAAATTCAATATCGAATCCATACCCCTAAATATGTGACCATATGGAAAACTGGGTTTATTTTTTATTAATTTATGGTTTATTTTACTGCCTTGTCAGCGTCCCAGAATATGCATCGTTAAATGAAAGGGCGATAAGTGAATAATGACTTGGAAAGACTGCAGAATGAATCAGCAATGGCCTAGTTAATGGGGCCATCCCGGGACTTGCCTGGAGTGCTGAATGAATGTATGAGGGGTAGGCCTTCTCGGCCCTTGCACCGTGACCTACAGTGGTCTATTGTGCTTATAGACAGTGTTAGGCCGAGATCTGAATTAGTCACCTCCAGAACACAAGCCAGGAGCGTTACCGCTTAATCCAACTTCGTCTCCAAAAGGTAGCCTTATTGTATCATTATGAACCACATGTCCTCCCCCAAACTAACCTTCCAACTATGGACAGCTCTTCATGAAACTTTGTACGAACAATATCACAATAAATGACCGTATTTCGGCGCGTTATGTTCCTGCCTTCAACAACATGAAGCTGGCGATCTAGGAAGGACAATAAGGACACTCAAGGCAGATCCTAAAGTTAGGTCTTACACTCAGTTTCTGTGACTGTCAGTTTGTCTTCAGAGGATGTAGCCAATCTCGCTGACAGCAAAAAGTAATCACCTCAGTGTGTGAAATTCAGGTTGTGTCAGCGGGCTGCGGGCTAGATGGCGGAAGGCTCAGGGTTAGGTTCCTGGAAGGGACACGAAGAGTTCTAGAAGAGTTCTGTCTTCTGGGATATAACACCGTGTACACGGTTGACTTCTAACGGAATACATGCCGCTATATCCCAGAAGACAGAACTCTTCATACTCACTGCTGTGAGAATCTCAACTCCTCTTTGCCGCAACGTTCAGACCGACTGTAGGGCCTACCCAGCTCCTATACAATGGGTTCCGGCGACTCGTTCCTGAGGCTAAAGCAGCCGGGGAGTGAAACTGACCACTGATATGAATCTAGTGTCGAGATTAAGAATGAAGGAGCTGTACCTCCACTTACCCATACTTCTAGCATACTGGATAAAAGAGACAGTTTGCTCTCGACTATTTGGTGTGTGATTAGTGGATGGTGGGGTTAAACGTAGGCCTCAATGAATCATTTTATAACGCATAAAACTGGAAACAAATTTGGAGGGAAAAAAGCTAATTTATTAGTACGAACGAGAGTATGAATAGAAAATGAAGAACTTTGTCACGCTGTTGCCTCACACAAATATTTAGCACTGCGATTAGAGCAGGAATGAATGAGAATATTCTACTATTTTAATAGAAAAAGAAAAGCCCTCCATTTCGAGCACAGATATGTTCAAAATGCTACCAACGTAACACACGGAATCCCCAGCGGCGTTGTTTGCAGTTTATTAATTTTACTTGTGGCCCCTATTTAAAGGAATTTCAGCAGACCATAAGATTCATTAGATTAAACGAGCACAATTTATATTTAAACAGCAAAATAGTGCACAATATCGAATTACAACAGTAAAATACATTAAATGGCTTGTGAGATACATTGAATAGTGTCATCATCGCATCTTCTCTTAAGTGTCATGTCTCAGTTTTCTTTATTTTTCAGGTTATCAATGCATTTAATTCCTGGGGAAGAGGGGCTGTATTTCCATGATTAAGCATTACAATACGAATTACACAACAATCTCTTTTACTCTAACGCCCATGTTCAACTATTCATGTTTCAAACACTGCACCGTTTTCTGTCACAGGATATTGAGTCAGGGCCAGTAGCAACATAGGCGACGTTATGTAAAGTTGGCTTTGTAATAGCTCCATATGGATAACAATCAAAATGGCGTACTAACCATAAAATAAAATCCCATGTGCTGAATTATACCCAGATTTCCACAACGGTTTGTAATAAACAAGAACGCTTCATTTATAGCCTTATGTAAACTAGGCTTAGTAATCGGTCAATATCGCGCCATAGCTCAAGCGGTTAGTCGCTGGCTTCCCACCGCGGCGGCCCGGGTTCGATCTCGGGTCTGGTCAAGTGGGATTTGTGGTGGACAAAGTGGCGCTGGGGCAGGTTTTCTCCGAGTACTTCGGTTTCCCCTTCCAATCTTCATTCCACCAATTGCTCCACAATCACCCTCACCTACTATCTGGGGCTGGTACAATAGGCCAGAAGTGGCCGCAGTGCAAGGGACTTAGTCCCACCCCACTAGCATTAAAAACAAATCGGTCAATATGCATAAGAGTCATAAATGCCGACTGAGGTTATTTAAAGATATCTCATATTTAATTACACCCAGATTTCAATAACGGTCTGTAATATACATGAAAAGTTCATTCATGGTTTTCTGTAGAGTAGGCATATTTATGGGTCAATACAACTCAAAATCAAAATTGCAGACTAAGAATGAAAAAAGATTTCTTATAGTTTAGGCACTATGCTACAAGTCGGAAGATCGAGGAATCGAATCCCGATGAAGTCACTGGATTTTTAAACTTACCTAATCCTTCCAGCCGCACTATGGCCCTGAGGTCGACTCAGCCTCTAACAGAATGAGTACCAGGAATCTTCCTGGGTGGTAAAGGGCAGGCGGCGCGTAAGGTTGGCAACATTACCGCCATCTATGAGCCGATTGTCTAGAAGACGTGGGAGTCTCGACCTTTCACAACCCTATGGGCCTTCACGGCCTGTTACAGCGACATCTTTAACTTTTTACCTGATATAGAACTTAATATGAAAATCCGATGAACGATTTGTGATAGGCTTATTGAATGAAAACGTTTACTTACACCCTTAAGTAAAGTAGGCTTTGTTACCGATAAATATGGCTGAAAATTGTAAATGCGCGAGCGCGTCACCAATGTCACTTCTTATGCTTCTTCCAGGGTTTAGGCTTTCCTACTAGGCCAGAGCTAGACGGACAGATTAGGCCTCCATATTAGGCCTTCTCTCTTCCTTTGAAATCGATGCGTCAAACGTGTCTAATAACAAAGAAACAAAATCCGTGGTTTTAGTCCGAAAGCGAACTATACCGACCGAGCGACCGCCGCTTGTCGGCGAAGTTAGTGCCAAATTTAGCGGATAGAGGGTGTCGCGTGGTCAGCACAAGGAATCCCCACGGCCGTTAATTTCGGTCTTCTAGACCGGAGCCGCTATTTCCTTGAAATAGCTCCTCAATTATCCTCATGAGGCTGAGTGGACCCCGTTCCAGACCCGTTACTTCTCAGAAAATCTGGTAGCGCCGAGAATCGAGCCCAGGCCTCTGAATCTGTAGCCAGTAACGCTGACCACTAGATAATAGAGGCGGTCACGTGTCTAATAATGATTATACAGGGTGTCCGGATGAAAAGTACCCAAACTAAAACAATTACATCTCAGAAAGCTTTTGTTATACACAGCTCCGCCCTGCTCCTCGTCCAGTCCCCTTCAGTTATCACAGGTCAAGGAGGATCAGCAGGCGAAGAACGTAACACGTATGGGAGAGACATTGAAAGGAAGAGACCGCGTGGGACATGCGTCAAGACATGTAACAGTCAAGACACGATGTCTGCAACATGACGCAAAGAAAGCAGCACTGTTGAAACGAATGAGATTATGAAAACCGCCGCACACCGGTCTGAGTCATGATGCTGACATCAGCTTCATGCTAACCAATCACGAATGAATCAAGACTGCGTCATTTGTCTCATGTCTTGATGCTTGTCTTGACGCAGTTGGTGTGCAGCCGCCGTAAGAAGACGGAGAAGGGGCATTACGATTAAATGAAAGAGGAAAAATTAGATTAAAATGGAGGAGAATAGTATGAAGCAGAAGGAAGAGAAAGAGAAGGTAAAAAAATAACTTGAGTTTGAAAAGGTTAATGCCTGAGTAACTGAGCAGAAGGTATGATATAGCCTCCTTAGTATCCTGCAATTGCATCTGCTGCTACAGATATGGCCTTGACATGATATGGAATATACCGCAGTACATAATGCAGCAAGTGTATGTTATACAGATGCCAGGAAGGAAATTTACGTCACCTATTGTGAGGTTCACCTGTTAGCGTGATAATATACGCCGCCAAGGTGAAATAGGTGACGTAACCCCATTCTTCACATACCCGTCCTTGAAATAAAGAAGAGCTATTCAGTTCACCAGAAGATCCCAGATGACGTATGTTTCGTTTCCTTCCTGCTGCCCTTTCAATAAAAATTAAGTGGGCCCATAATAGCATTAATTTACATTTTTTATCAGATACATAATGTTATGATAATGGCATATTAATATAATTATTGACTTTCTGGACATTATCCTTTTTCCTGTTCTTTTTATTTGAAACAACGTTTCGGAGATCGGACCCAGTCTCCGTCCTCAAAGGGGACGAAACGATAGAGCTAGTCGCTACCCACGGACATCAGAACAAACACAAGGCAGGATATGCAAACCGGACACAAAGTACGTAAATCGTCAGTAGGAGTTAAAACAAACAACCAAACTGAGTTCTCAACTCAGTAGGTTTTCACCTGAAGAAGGGGAAAGAGTCTGGCCCTGAAAAGTCGCTTTTAATTTAAAAAACAGAACGGCGGAGAAAATCCAAAAAAGTCAATAATTGTACATTTTCCATGTTACAAACCATATGTAACTGGATGACAGCCCTTCCTTTATTTGTCATCGTTTGCATGCGTCGTTATTTCCCACGTAGGGACATCCGCAGCATCATAAAAATTATTGGTGAAAGAATCCGACGTCTGTCCTGCGTTTTCTTTCAGCTTTATTTAACCTTTTAAAGCCTAATGGTTACTATACGAGTATGCACGACCTGGTTTAACACATTAGAATTCTGCATTCTGCCCACACAGTGTGTTTGTGTGTTTCATATGGTTCTCACAATAAGCATCGGATGTTTTCCTAAACAGCATTAACGGGTTGGTCCTTGTAGCGGAGACACAGTGTGTTTCCTGTGAGGTACGAACTGAATTTTTATATTTAGTTTGGAAAGAATTCGGTCTTTAAAGGGTTAAACAATGAATTGTTAAATCTGAGATTCCCACGGCGCTGACTATGCAGGATTCTATCTTATGGGATGTAACATTGTGCTGTCTGGTACAAGTTTACACACGATTCGGAAACATGTACTGCCTACATCTTCAGGGTGGAAGAGCAGGCCAAGTAAGGAACAAGCAGCAAGCATATCCTTTTACTCTACTACACGGCGCCACACCCCAGAAGAGAGTAGACTTCCATGGAATTGTTACATGCAAGACTGTTTGTATGACGCACAAGCAATGAAACATTCCTTATTGCTTTGCTGCTGTTGGCACGAGATGAAAGTCACAGCTCAACTTCATGCTCCAGATGTTGCTGTAGGAACATACACGTTGTATACTATACTGGAGAGCAAGTGGGCCTCAGAGCCTGTCTGGAGATGTTGACGAAGGTCAAGAACCCGACCCCGCCGGGAAAGTATCACCCCTTGCGGTCATTCAGCCCACATGAAGTCACTGTGCTGACCAAGCTATGCGAACACGTAACACTTGCATATGACCAGAAAGAAACCAGAGTCAGTAGCTTTTGAGTCTTACGTTACGACCGACGGACGGTCGGCCATTCTTCCTTGGGATAATGGACCCATCTGGGGCTTACGACCGGATTTCTATTACTGTCAGACAGCTGCGAGTTTGTTGATATGGGGCGCTCTCTCTGACGAGAGGACGGGTCTGTCGTTCACACTTCCTGTTGGTTCTTGCCAGCGCAGTCATTCTCGGGTCCGAGTCCCACGGGATACCATCTCAAATGCGAGACTACGGTGGTGTTCGACCCCGCCTCGACAAGGGAGCAGTAGACTCCGTCTATTGCTTGGCCTATAAACGCAGCGGAAGTCGTCAGGTTTAGGTGCGACATCCTACATCTGCCAACGTATAAATAATGAAGCTCACTAAAAGAGGCTGGCTGTAAACGGGCTGTCTGTCAGGCCCGTAAAGCCCTTGCAAGCTCTCCGCAGCTCCTGTTTCACTGAGAGAGCTCCATGGAGAATACCAACTAATTAACCACGATCTTCATGCAAGGAAACTTTTATAGCCCAGACACTTCTGTAATAAAGCCATTTTCGCCGAAGGCAATACATTTTAGTTATCCACCGCCTTGTATACGCATTACAAAAATTTAATTTTGGCATACCTTAATGCAGTCACTGTCTTCCTTCCATAGTTACGGACAGCAATACCTGTCACAATAAACGTGTTTGTCGTATTCACAACAAGACTGATAGCTCTGCAGCCGTTGAGAATCGTACCCATGTTGATATAACAGTGTTTGCTCATAATGACATCAGAAATAACCGCCTTAAATTACGACGCAAAGTCGTGAAACATCTTCAAAGGAAATATTTTGCGCCGTTCCACCTCTTAGTACAGAAGGAAGTAGAATAAATCCATGAAATGTAACTCGTTTTGCATGTATACGTATCCACCATTACAGTCTCAATTCCCAACACATGCCGTCAGTAAGAGGCTTGAAGAATTCTGCCTTCTGGCATCTGGCGCCGTGCAGATCTTGTGTGAACCGACGCTTCACGGTGTCACATCCCAGAAGACGGAATTCTTCATAGTCACGGCCGTGAAGACCTCAAACCTTACAACAGAAGGTTTCTTCTTCTTCTATTCCTGTTGTCTCCACTTGGAGCACAGGGCATCCGTGAAACGCTTTGCTTCACTTCAGTTTCTTAATCTAAGACGATACGACTCCTTGGACGGGAGATCAGCCCATCGCAACACCGCTACCTAACACAAACACAGAAAACACACAAGGAGACAGACATATCTTGAATGGGATTCGGACCTATGACCCAGTGTTCGAGCGGGCGAAGGCATTTCATGGTTTATACAAAATGCCCAGTGTGATCGGCAATAGAGGGCATAGGCGACACAATATAGGAAATATTTTACATATATTGAACCTATGCTCATATAACAACATATGTAAACTAATTTTTATAATGTTGGCTACGCCTTATGCTGATGGTAAGTAATGGCCGAGACATGTTAAAGCGACACTGTTAGTTACTCCTATTAAACTAGTTACACTTGATGGACTTCTGTATGTATTTATACGTCAAACCCCTGCGTAACCGGCGCCTTTTTCAGGCGGTAAGCACACAGGTAAACAACTGTAGCCTACCGGCAAACTTGTCAGAATTCACCCGTCTATCGATGCATTGTATGTTTCCACCCTGAGACTAAAGTCAAGCGTCAGGGCACCAGCAAATATGTTAGAAAACAAGCGCTGCGTATAACCTCAACAGTTCTGCTTCTGAGTTACAGATATATTATGTTTTGTTGTTTGTGTCGACAGTGAGAAATACTGGATCGGAGAAAGAAATACATGCACAACGCAACCCCCCAAACGAAACTAGACAGCGGTAGTCACGCACATGACTTTAATTAATATATGCTGGGGGAGAATAATGCTATGCGAACATTTATTTTAACAAATCACAGCAACTAATAAAGTAAACTTGAAATGTATACTTTAATACTTCATGTGACGCATGTACAGGACTAACGTGTACGAAGAAATATTTAAAAGTTTGCTGTAATTTTATTATGACATGAAGGCAGAAAGCCGGAAGAGTGAAGTCAGAAGAGATGCTCATCGCTTGGCAACGAGTCGGTAAATACATTCCCGCAGCACGAACGATTAACTTCCGTCGCTATGCAACGGAGATGTAAACACGCCTTCGAACAATAGAGAGGCTGTGTTTTCTGAATGGTCGATGCAAAGTTGTTATAAACAAGGGTTCTGTTGAGAAGAGTTCAGTCGAGTTTCGAGACCCCAGCCTGCCACAATACGAGATTTGGAGCAGGGGAATTGAACTTAGTCGAGCCTTTGGAGTTGGGAGTTGCAGAATAATTGCAAGAAGAAATTATAATGTGCAAAAAGACTTCATGGGTGATTTGAAGTAACAGTGACCCTGTAATGAAACCCGTTGCCAGGATACTTCTGCTGAAGACTGAGAACCCCAGTGTGTGTGTAACGGCGAACTGTAAAGTGTGTACATCAGCGACAGGGCTGTAGTGCCTGTAGTTCCGAGCACTGTGCATAAGATGTAAATAAATCCAATCATCCAATTCAGAAACCGTCTATAAGACACGCACAACGTCCCTACACGTTACTGTATAAAGAATGATTGTAACAGTGTTATTCTACCAACTGAATGCACGGAAAAAAAATGTATAGAGCATTGTAAACGGTTATAAACTCCGTCTAGTGTGAGATAATTATTTTTCTTTTTAATCTTTCATCCTTGACATGTTTCGGTCTGAGAGACCATCTTCAGTACAGGTGGGAACTACTATTGCAATGTGGAGTTGATAACCTTTTATAATATTGCTAGTGTGACGGACCAGGATGAACCAAATCAAATGTATAGAGCAATTCCTCGTCAATCGTGGCTCTGTCAGTCGCGGCTTCCAGACGTCTGTTGTCTTCCATTTGTAGCCAATTTTGCCATTCGCGAGAATTGGTTTCATGCAGCTGCAGCGATTTCCTTTTTTTGTGCACGATCTGTGCGGGGAGAGCTCTAGTGGCATCCAAAAGGGAACTGGATTCCGCTCATCAGACATGTCCGGGTCACTTTGCTGATGGAAGTTTTAGCAGTCCAGCTAGTCTACATGTTCTCCTTCTTTATGGACCCTGATAGTACATCACTGAGTCCAAAAATGCCTGCCATTTAATTCAACCCTAAAGCAGTTGGACCCATTCTAAGCGGGTCACGCGTAGCGTAGTTGGGTCAGGCACTATATTATTTCGGGTTTGAATCCCGATTAGTTCATTGTACCTAATTCTTCCAGCCGCATTATGGCTCTGGGGTCGACTCACCCTCTAACAGAAAGGAGTACCTGGAATCTTCCTGGAGTGTAAAGGGCGGCCGGTGCCTATGGCTAACAACCTCACCGCCATCTGTGAGTCGATTTTGTAGAAAATGTGGGATCCTCGACATCTCACAACCCTATGGGTCTTCGTGGCCTTTTACGGGGATGGCTTTTACCTTTTTTACCAGTTCTAAACTTTCACGTCTTACTGTTCTATGATCCATTTAAATATTAAATTCCCAGCTAAGGCCTAGGCTCCGAGGTTGTTTTTTTCCCTTGTGATTTTGCGACTGAAATCTTATATGCATTTCTAATCTCCAACAGCTTATCAGATGTCTCGCCTAACTCATCCTCTTTCATGTTCTCACCTTAATATTATCAGGCAAAAGGCAGAAATTATGAAGCGCCTCGTTGCGCAACTTCCTCCACTGACCAGTTTCTTCCTCTCTGTAGAGTGGAAATAATTTTCTTGTAACTTTAGTATCGAGTGCTATCGCTCTATATTCTTCCCTTAGAACGAGACAGTATGCTTCATGTCCGTGCAAAACAACAGGCAAAAATTATATATTTTTAGTCTACTTTCCTTATTTAAAAAAAATAAAAGAAGGCTGACGAATCCCACTTGCTGTCTGTGTGCCCCTATTTTTTGCTTTCTATGTGGTCCGTGGCGCATCAAAGGAAAGTAAGCGATTATTCGTTCCTTGAACATCTTGTTAAAACTCTTAATTACTCTTCGGTGGCGCAAGTTCAGATGATAGGTAAGGGACATAACCGCATCTATATAATAAACAAAAAAAAACAGACTCCGTGGCTTTAGTCCGCAAGCGGACTATACCGGCCGAGCGACCGCCGTTTGTCGACGAAGTTAGTGTCAACTTTAGCGGATAGATGGTGTCGCGTGGTCAACGCAACAAATGCCCCACGGCCGTTAATTTCGGTTTTCTAGACCGGAGCCGCTACTTTTCCATTCAAGTAGCTCCTCAAATATCCTCACGAGGTTGAGTGGACCCCGTTCCAGGAACACTACTTCTCAGAAAATCTGATAGCACCGGAAATCGAACCCGGAACCTCTGAATCTGTAGCCAGGAATTCTTGACCACTAGCTCACAGAGGTGGTCCATTTATATAATACACAAAATAAAACAAATACGGGATTTCCTTTTATGTGGGAACTGGGATCAGTCAGTATGGTGACTAGGCTACGGGCTGGACGACCAAGGATTCATGGCTCGATTTTCGGCGGGGGCAACAGATTTCTCTCTTCTCCATTGCGCAGAGACCGGTTCTGGGACCCACAAAGCCTCGTATCCAATGGGTATGAGCGCCTGTTTTACCGAGACGTGAAGATAACAACTACCCTCAGTTTAGTGGCTTGGTTAAGCATGGTAGAGCTATACCTCCACTCACCAGAACCTCTTCATGGTGTGGTGTTTCAATCATTAAGGAGAGGAACAACTCTTCTTGTACACTATTCTTGTGCGTTTAAATTTTTCTTCACTGGTGGCTGCAATTCTTAAGTATCTGTGAAATCAGGTTCCTGGAATATGGAGTCTATCGGGACACATGGCACATGATAATGGCAACGGTTACGGGTCGGAGGTAATCCCTTCTCGCGGAGAGGACGAGGGGAACGGGGAAGCCCCTGCACTGCGGCGAGGATATGATCGACCCAGTCCTCCCGTCGGTTCGATAGCGCAGGACACATCTCGCATTTTGCGAGATCTGCTTCCTCGTCTCTCCCCCGCCCTTGTCCACCATTCCATGACCCGAATCCACTCGTCTGAACCTTAGGGGTTTCGACGAAGATAAATTCTTCAGGGCGTGGGTAGGAACTACAAGGCAAGTCTCGAAACAAAGAAACTAACCAAAGGCAAAGGTAAAGTTATACCTGCGCTTCATAAAACACCACGCCATGAGAACTTATGCGGGAATGGAGATACAGCTGCCGTTACTTTGCGTTCCACCTTTTTTTTTCTCCGCCTAGTGCAACGTCGGTTGTTGCACACAGAAGTCAAAAAAGTGAAGCACAAAGTCAGATCTACACAGTACAATAGGACTCTGTAATTTAATATTATAGCTACACGTGTTCTTGACGTTGGCATTGTACGGAGGTGAGTGGTCAGCGTCGATCTCTTTACGCCTGGGGACAAAACCCCCTGTGCTCATTGGGCAGGAGGCTGAGTGGGCCCCACCTCCTGCCTCTGCCAGAATTCGAAACCTTACTTCTCGGTCCTTCTGCCTGTAGCACGGTCGCTGACTCAGCTAACTAAAAGGGACATTGTTTTTTCAGCACGAAAGTGTAATTTACTTTCAGGGGATCCATATTATCTTTGGAATATTTACCCTCAAAATCCCAATGTGATAACTAAAAGGAGTGTGGTTGGTCTCCTCCTGCATCCGCCATCATCTTACAGTGTACTCATATATATATATATATATATATATATGAGTGCGTGTGTATATATATATATATATACATGTGGGTTCACACGCACTCACGCATGTACACACAGTGTATATGTATATAGTCAGATGAGTAACCACTTTCATGTGTCTACAGACATTTGGTGTGTACTTCAGAGAAAGTGCTGGAAATCTGTTCTCTATTTTGTACGGATGGATCTATTATCTACAGCCACCGTGGAGGCCCATAGGATTGTGAGACGTCGAGGCTCCCACATCTTGTAGACAGTCGGCTCACAGTTGGCCGTGACGTTGTCAGCATTACTCGCCGGCTGCCCACCAGGAAGATTCATGGTAATAATTTCTGTTAGAGGCTGGAAAAATTAAGTCAATTGAAAAATCCAATGACCTTATCGGAAATCGAGCCCGCCACCTTCCGGCTTGTAGCATAGAGCCTCAACCAACTACGCTACCGCGTGCCCCAGTTTTAAATCTACTGAACATGCCCATTGACGGATAATTGTATTTGTGTATCGCACTTGGGGCTCTAACTAGGGAGAGTTCCTTAGGTCTGAGATTCATGAAGTGCTGTATAGGCTGATATGCGGCTCTGTCAGCCCCGTCCTTCGTGCGTATATGGAACCGGTAAAATGTTTCCTTTTTTGCAAGTCCTCTGAGACCAGGTTTTGAATAAATGCCTTCACATTAATTGAACCAAACAACTCAGTTGGTATACAGCATGGAATGTTGGTTGGATTAATGAAGGTTCTGGGTTAGATTCCCGAAAAGAGCAAGAGATTTGTGTGTTCTCCTTAGCATCCAGACCAGTCGCGAGGCTCATCCAACCTCCCAGACAAAGGGTGCCGGGGACAAAGCGGTAGGAACACTCACCTCTATCTAGTTCAGAGGTTAAGAACGGTCGAGCCAGACCTCTACTCTTGCATACAACTTCAAGGTGTGATGCTTAATTCATTTAAGCTAAGGAATACCTTTTACCTTATGTAGATATCCGCATCTCTTTGAGACAATTTTATGAGGTCACGAGGAGACATGGATCGTGTCCTTATACGACTTATTCATGGTCTGCAGGTCTGTTACGTACTGACAAGGAGCATCTGATTCTACCGTTACAGTGTTCGGAGAGCCTGCCAAACCCTAAGAGAAAAGGCAAGACAAAACGAAGAAGGAAAGAAGGAAGATGGAAAGAAAAAGAGCAAAATGTTACTTTACTTATAATGTGACGTAATCTGGAGACGAAGAGAAAGAAGAGTAACAGGGAGAAACAAGGGCAAGAAGAGGAAAGAAGGGGAAGTTGAGCTGGAGAAGAAGGAGGAAAACAACAAGGACAGAGGAAGAGAATGAAGGGGGGAGAGGGTGAATGGGTTAAAAGGAGGAGGAGGAAGCAAAGAAGACCGAGGTGGAATATAAAGGTAGACAAAGAAAGAGAAGGTTGAAGACGAGACTCAGAAGAATGAAAGCTTTACTCTCTGATACTTGGTGTTTACCTACGTGACTGTTTAAGGATGTCACGAATGAATGGAATCAGAAATGAAACAATTAGAACAAATATGGGAATGAAGAGACATATAAGAGGGAACAGAAGAATAGCAATTGAGACGGTCCGTCCATGTCATGCGATTTTAAGACTGCAGAAATGCTACACAGGTTGCAGAATGGAAGCCGTAGGGGAAGAGGAGGCGCAGCAGAGCGGTCAGTATGTAGAAGGATGGGGTTAGGGACAGCAAACGAAGAGGAAACTTGAAGGATGAAAAATGTTTCGGTCGAGATCTCTGGAGGACAAAAATTATGTCTTCGAGTTGAAGAAAACTATAAATTCACAGAAAAATATATATATTGTTACGTATTGGGCGTTTGCGTGACTTGTAAAACGGGTTTTGGAATTGATGATCTATTTTATTGGACCTTTATACAACTGGTTATAACATTTCACGAATCGCTATCTTCGACTGGACACTCCCGACTTCTGACCACACTACACTAATCCATTACTCCACTGCTTCCTGTCTCTCTAGCCGGCCTGGGGTTTTAGTTATATAGCCTTGGGTCGGACACCAAGGAAAACACTTCCATTAGCTAGGAATGGAAGTTTACTGTTATCGCGTATTGTTGTAGGCAGTACCTAAGAACGGTTTTTTTTACCAAGAATTTGTCTCCCCGGGAACTGATTCATCGAGCCGTAATCTAGCAATGGGCATATGCGTCACATCAAATATATGTGTGTGTGCATAGTTCGACTGACAGCCAGTCAGTTAGTAGGTCTTGGTGTCGAGCCCCATCTAGGTCTGATGATCAGATATTTATTGCTGTTTGACAGTTACGGCCTTGTTTTTGTGGGGCTCCTTCTCTAACGATAGGGTCTCTCTTTTATGTATACTGCTGGTGCTCGCCAGCGCAGTTATTTTCGGGTCCGAGTCCCTTGGGACTCGCGACCATATTTTACTGTCTCAGATTCGAGACTTCCCCTTTCGTCGCCCATTACGACTCGCAGGGCCACGGTGGAAGTATTCGACCCCGCCTCCACACGGGTTGTGGCTAATTCTAAATTTGTTTCGTTTATAAGCCTTCGGCACGGACCGCGTAGAAAACACCAATCCTCATTATTGTAGTTCAATCGTTTCCGTGGGAACATGTTTCTTTGCGAAGCCCTTACTCAGCAACTGCTCTAGTATATTCGCTTATCTCGCTGTCGTTGTCCAGCAATGCGTCTACATGCTACTACGTATATCGTATATACCTACTGAAATCTACATTTAATTAATACGACGTACGCTGTCTCCCCAAGTGCTCTAGTCACCTGGATGAAGAAATCAAGGAAGAGTGGCAACAATGCGGATGGCCTGTACATCACTTGCAGAACATTCGATCCAGAAGTATTGTTCAGGGATCTACACACGGAGGTACCAGCACGGAAGGTTGTGAACCACTATAGAGACAGACAAGTTGACTGTGTGCCTAAACACCACATCACGGGGCCGTAAAAAAGGGACTCCGGCTGAGTTCTACTCAACAATAGACGCAAGGAGTCAGCTTCACTCTCCGGTCGCTGTTTTGCACTGAATATGAGGCCGTCTGAGCCCCACAGCCTGTCTGGATACAGATGTGGCAAAGAGACGAATCCCTATCCTCGCCAAGAAGCGAAACAGGTAATCCAGCCTGCAGCCAGTTCCCGTATTCCAAGCTCGTATTTAACGCCATGCATGACACGAAATGTCCTTAATGGTATGAAACTAGTTTGCATTGCGTTCGGTGAGGACGGGAGGACGTGTGGGCTGGGAAGCAACCTTGTCCTACATTCAGTCACAGTGCAGACAGAGCGGCACGAAGCTAGCCGCTGCTCTCGCCTGTGAAAGTGGGAGTCGGTCCGATTTCCAACTTCCTGCCCACTTCAAGGTTTTCAGCATCAATAAATCGCAAAATCTCTTTCATCCCTAAATAATGAATGTAATGCAGATTGGTCAGATGGCTTCAAGTCTGCCCTTGTTTGCTGAGACTGGTAATTCACACGTTATCAGAGCACTGCAATGACAACCTGTTATTCAAATGGCGGCCTGCAAGCAGATTCTGGTCCGCATAGGAATCGGCGTGGCTGGACTTCCAGGATACCATCCTCACGTAATGACTCTTCCTGTTTTCGTAACACTTCGAAGTGTCTATTAAAATTTTTCTATCCATGTCAGTCTGTATGTATGAAACAATGTGAGAAGCACTGAACAAATTTCATGAAATTTTATGCTCGGGAACTGTACTACATGTTTGCCGAAATAGGATATTTTTAATTTAAAAATCGGACAAAATTGAAAGACGCTTTTTACATAAAGACATACACTCTTTTCTGTACGTATATTGAGTGTTGCTCGCTAAATATTTATTTGAGCGAAAAATACTTCGGGCAGAAGTTGTGAAGAAAAATCAAACCGAAATTTCATCGTTACTAAATTTTTTCAGCATATCTCACGGGTTTAGAGATAATTAAACAAGAGGCAGCAAATGTTCCAGAACTGTTACGCTGTTATTTTTTCTAATTTCTTAACTTCTTCAGAACTTAGCCCTGTCACTAATATATCTCTCCACGGAATGCAGGAAGAATATTGAGAAAGATGATGTGCAGAACAGTTATCCGAACGCACATTGCTGGTTTTCGGTTTATTTAAAGCTCTTCTTCCAATTCACAGTGTAAATAACGCAGAACGAAAAGGACGGTGTGCGTGATGAACTGGGAGAGACGTGGGAAAAAACCGACTGCCGTTTGCGAGTTCTACAACAGCAGTTGCATGCAGATACTGAGAGTATCACAGAAAGCTAAATCGGTAATTAGAACTTACCGACCGAGATATGAAGCAGAGAGCTCCTGAATATGAAGCAAGAATTCATCATCATCAATATCTCTACAACCCTTTGTTGGGCCCTGGCTTCTTTTTCAATTTCGTAATCTATTTTACACAATCGGTAAAACTCCTTGGACAAGTTGTCAGCTTACCTACACACAGTACAACATAAACACAGAGACATCCATGTCTCGAGTGGGATTCGAGCCCACGATCCCAGGGTTCGAGCTAGCGAAGACAGTTCATGACTCAGACCGTGCGGGCACTCTGATAGGCATATGAAGCCAGAATGCTGGGGCCCAAATACCGCAACATTCTGATTCTGCGGTTATTTCATGACTATTTATCAATTGTGTCGAATAGGAGAACGGTTCTAATGAACGCATTGAAAGAACGTGTATCTGATCGTAGCCAACTTTGGCGTTCTCTCATTCGGCTTGAGGAACTAGGGAAAACAACGGAAACATCAAGTCTGTAATTGGTGTTATGGACCGAGTTTCGAACACGGGATCTCCCGAATACGAAGTAGGAATATGAACTTAAGGCAATATTGTAGTTTCTTGCACTTGTGACTTATAACCTCTGTAATTAAAAATTCCATAATGTTGTGCAGCCTGTCACGTGGACAGAACATGGCACAGCGCCCGCATACGCAAGCAGGTGGCAATGAATAAGACAAATGTCATTCGATTTTTTAATTTTGTGGTGCATAGGACTAAAATGATTTCATACCAGGATTCAAATCTGCAGACATGGGGCGAGGGAGAACCCAGTCCTAATCATGACAATGTTAAGATATTTACTAATTTACAGCTGTTTTCAGTTATTTTTCCTCTCTACATTCTACATACAATCTACATAAAGCGTTGCAATTATCTAAAATAACGCTGATCACAGTGGCCCCACGGTCTTGGGCATGAACTGTCTTCTGCTTCTCAAGCACTGAGATCGTGGGTTCGAAGCCCACTGGAAGCATGGATATCTATCTGCGTTTATTCTACGTTTGTGTTGTTCTGTGTAGTTAGCGGCCTTGGGTCGGGCTAATCCCCCGTCCAAGGAGTGCAACCGACTGCCTACAAGATAAAAAATTTCAGAATTAATTCTGTGCGTCTTAGTATTTTGAATATATCTAGCTATTCCGAATAATTCTGGACCACACGGAAGCGTTGTTGGTTGAGGCACTATGCTACAAGCCGGAAGGCCGTGGTTGCGATTCCCAGTGAGGTCTCTGGACTTGTCAATTTGCCTATCCTTGCGGTCGCATTATAGCCCTGGGGTCGACTCAGCCTCCAACAGAAATGAGGACCAGGATTCTTCCTGGGGGTAAGAGGCGGCCGGTGCCTAAGCCTGACAACCTCACCGCCATCTCTGAGCCGACTGTCTAGAAAATGTGACAGCCTTGACGTCTCACAACCTTTTGAGCCTCCAAGGCCTGTTACAGAGATAGTGTTATGTTTCACTTGTATTCCGAATAATTCTGGCGAGGACGCTGAGGACATCTGTGGTTACTATGGTTACCATATTTCGGACATGGCGTTTGTGTCGCTTCCAACTCACAAGTTTCTGCACCACCATTTTGGTATTAGCGATGATAGGAAATTAAAATGCTCGAGTTTAGTGTTGCCTCCAATGACACAACAATCATATCAAAATTTATCAAAATCCGACCAGAGGTTTTTATCTACAACATCGCGGACGGAGAGACGAACAGGAAGAGAAATTGCTCTCCTATAGGAGTCCCCATTATGCACTTCGTACAAGAAATGCATAATAAGAAACTCCGACCCCTCTGTACATTTTGTTAGAAGGAACCCCCAGGCAAAGTACGAGTAGTTGCGTAATTCATACGTCAAATCATATTTTACTCACTTCAGCGGACCACACCCTGCGGATTTGTTCAGTTATATATGCCGTTCCTAATGTACACGCCAACACAACAACTCTACAATAAACAAATCAATACTACTGCATTAGAACCCTTTTATTGTGTATGATAATACAGTAATATCGATTTGTTTAATATAGAATTGTTGTGTTGGCGGGTACATTTAGAATAACATGTGTAGAAACACAACAAGATGCGTGCAATAAATATTATTAGTTATATTCTCCATACAATATCCACATTTTGCTAGACAGCTAAGTCAGTAAAGAGATTAGAGCAGTAGGACAGATTTCTTTTTCGCCATAAAATCCAGATCACTTCTGGGACTCATCCAACCTCATATTTAATGGGCAGGCTCGCCGTGACTTCTGCAGGATTAATGCGGATGGGGTTTGAAGGTGACCACTCACCTATATCTGTTGCTGAAGTTAAGAATGCTTACAGCTATACCTCTACTTCCCCGCAGGTTGCTGAATCACAGAGACAATTTTAGCTTATGAAATTATCAGAAACATTCACTTTACAAACATAGAACATACTCTCGCTTTCGTACATAGGCTATTATACGGCACTACTAAAATTTTCAATATTTACTCATTTCGTGTATATTTTTCTCTCGTTGCGTTTTGTTTCCTTCGCTTTATATCTAACTATGAAAGATTCTACAGGAGCCAAGAAAGCTCAGTCGGCACAGTGACTATCTACTGGCTGGACGACCGAGGGGCCGGTGTTCGAATCCCGGAATGGTCAAGAATTTTCTCTTCCATGTCGTTCAGACCGGCTCTGGGGCCCACACAGCCTCCTATCCAATGGGCTCTTCTCCCTGGAGTAAAGAGGGGTGGTCGAGGCGTGTAGCTTACCATTCACCTCAAAATAGTGTCGAAGTCAAGAAAAGTGGATCTATACATCCACTTCCCCATACACCTTCATGGCATAGAGCTTAATTAGTTAAGCATATGGATAACTTTACTTTTTTTTACGAAGAATTCTACTTAGAAAGGCCTACTGAACTTTTATTTCAGACACAGTTTAATGATATATCTCATTTGTAGTACGGCACTAAAAACTCTTAACTTCACTTTTCTTACTTATTTGTCCACAGCTCTACCATAGCACTCCTTGTCACACAACTTTCACGCATTTACTGCACCATTTGAAAGGCTGTGTTTCGCTCCCTTCCTTGCCGAAAACTTAGTAAAGTAGGTGAAATATCAGATCGCCAGGTACTCACTGCAGCTGTACAGGTTCTCAGCACTGTCTTGCTTCAAGTCCACCTGTGTGGCACAACACGCTTACCTGAAACACAAACATATACACGTAAAATAACAGACTCCGTCCTCGGAAGCTGATAATTGCTCAGTTCGTCAAGACATTTCCTTCACTTCCGGCAACCCGACAGCTCATTGTCGTGTTTATAGGGCCTCTTACTTGTCTTTAACAAGTACAAGATAATCCAGCTAACACATTTATATGCTACTGAGGGAAAAAATGTAAACCTATCCCTGTAACAGGCCATTGAGGCCCATAGTGTTGTGAGACGTAGAGGCTCCAACATTTTCTAAACAATCAGCTCACAGATGGCGGTGAGGTTGTCAGCCACACCTACGGCCATCCCTGTACCCCCAGGAAGGTTCCTGGTACTCATTTCTGTTACAGGCTAAGTCTACATCAGGACCCTAGTGCGACTGGAAGGATTAGATCAATTAAAAAATCCAATGACCTCATCTGGAATCCAACCCGCGACTTTCTGGCTTGTAGCATAATGCCTCAACCAACTACGCTACTGCGTGCCCTCTAATTTGCTACCTGTAAGATTCAGCCTTTGTATTATTCTTGCATCTTCACCTGTGTTTCCCACCTAGTAACTTCCTTTAACTTGCAGAACGACGTTCATAATAACGGTAATAATAATTAATTCAGTTCTTCATTTGTTCACTTAGCCCACAACCCAAAGACCAGTTATAAAGTCAGCATAAGCAAAAGGAAAAACAAAACAAAGAAGAAATCACGGCTATTTGAAACATTTAGGAAATTATAAACATTGGAGTACTGCAGTGATTCCAAGCTTTGTGCGAGTAGAAACATGACTGAAAGGAACACGGCTATACATCAACATCTGTAAAACACACCAGAAGCTCAAGCGAATCTAGCAGAAAGGCATTTTTTAAGAGACGACACTGAAAACAGAAAAACGGGAAGACAAACACTTTCCGAAAGAGAAGGACAGAATTCAGAAGCAAGGTACATTTGAATAAGGAATAGTGCATCAAGTACTACACAGAATAAGCCATAAATGTAATGGGCATGGAAAAAGAAACGATTAAAACAAAGAGCTGCAAACTACTGCTGAATGCTTGGCATCAGCAGATGCAATGGAATTCCAAACAGTAAAGGCGTATTTGCCGGTCACCGTAGCCGAGCGGTCTAAGGCATGTACTGTCTTCACTCGCTTGGAAACCGGGATCGTGGGTTCGAATCCCACTCAGAGCATGGATGTTTAGTTTGTGTGTGTGCGTTTTTCTGTGTTTGTGTACAGGTAGAGGCCTTGTGACGAGCTGATCACCCGCCCAAGGAGTCCTACCGAATGTGTAAGATCTAGAAAAACCGAAGCGAACCGAGAAGTTCATGGAGGTAGGCCTAGGTCCACTTGGGCGGTAGCGCTAAGGAAAAAGAAAGGCGTATTTAAGCTAAGATATAACTAGGGTAAAAAGTGCGAGGAAGAGGTCACACTGTGAACTAAGTTGAACGAAATAATATATTCACAAAAGAACCCATATATGTATGTATGTGTGTGTAAGAGATGGGTCATAAAATCCAAACCTGCACTGCGACCTTCAATGATCTATTGTGCTTAACAGCCCATGTAACCGACATTATTGTGGAATTGTGGTTTAGAATCCAGAAATATACCGGAGCGTTTAATAGTGTCGGTACTGGTTGCAGAGGATTGACAAGTTTGTACTCGTAGATCAGTATGCTAGTTCTTCTTGAGAAGGGTATAACCCCGGTGTTAATAATGCTGAATTTCAGTAGTAATTCANATAATAATAATAATAATTATAATAATAATAATAATAATAATAATAATAATAATAATAATAATAATAAATATTTTACAACAGAATAATACCCTGCAACGTGCCTAACGTAACAGTCCCACGCAGGGCATGGAATATATTGTTACGTGTAGGGTTGTACGCGTGACGAAAATAACGGGTTCTATTTCGGATGATTGGATTTGTTATCACCTTGGTTACAAGTTCCCTTAATTGCCATTAATACGGCGCTATCTCTGATTTACACATTTCCCAGTCCACTGCAGTAAAAGCACTAGGATTCTCAGTTTACACTAAACGTCTCCTAGCAACGGATCTCAACACATAAACTAGCGCTTCAGATCACTATGAAGTCTTCTTGCTACTTCGTCTTCAATCACTCTGGAACCTCGGAACTAAAGATTCTTCTGGACTCACTCCTCCAGCTTACGGCTGACACGGAACTAACTCTGCATTCACTTCTCTTATAAGCACTCTGCACTGACCCCACAGAAAACACCGTCTCTAATGTTAATAACGTTACCGCTTACGCGGAATTGTGTTTACCGAGTTGATTAGAGACGGGTTGCATAACCCCGTTGTTCCACCGCTACTTAGCGCGGACGACATAGAAAATACAGAGATCGTGTTTACAGAGCTGTGGCCTGGCAACGTGTTGATCAAATCCGTTACAATATCTTTTCACATACACTGCTATACCGAGAGACAAGGATGAGTCAGCCGAGATGCCGACAGGAAATTAGAAGATACCAAGGCTGGGAAATTCACACTGTCATGATATCCATATAAAGATTAACAAAAAGTAACCAATTAATAAGCAAAATATTAAATTTTGACATTATATCGGGAGATAAACAGCGCAGATCATTACAGGATCAAACATATCTGACGAAATCCCCTATTTCTCTAAGACGTTTGGGTTCTAGCAGCTGATGATTATGGATGTAAAGACCACTATTTGTAGTATTGCACCTGCTGGATAATCTGTTTCGGAAAAGCTGGACGGAGGAAACCATTGCAAAGACACGTGTATAGATCTTAAGCTGATATTACAACAGGTCTTAAAGAGACAAGGTGTCAGGATGTGGACAGAATTCATCTGGCACAGGACAAGTCCAGTGCAGGAAACTTTTTTTTAACTATATGAACGATTACAAGCACTCTGCTTTTTGATAGAGAATTCGTCAGTTGGGAAGGGATCAAATTTACCACCGGATAGCGCTCAGTTTCGTGAAGCGACAACATCCTGTATCTCTGAACAAAATCATTCTTGACCGGAAGTCACTCTCACAAGTTTCTTGGCTAGGGTGACTTCCGCATGAGGAATATTTGACGTGGGCGAACAGCCGTAAAGGCTGGATTTTTCCAGTGCCTGTGTCCACGCCGCGAGGCTGTGGGGAAGGAAATGGCGAGTTAAGCAATAAGCTGGCCTCTCCGTGAGTCATACAAAATGAGCCCAGCTGGCCTGATAATATGATGAATTGAACTAGAGGTACAGAATACATGTTCCCTTGGGGCCAACTGTGGGAATAATTGCATGTTAAAATTCAAATCCGTCTGCAGTGCGACATGGGTTCCTGAAATGTGGTTGTATCGTTACTCGCGAAGTTAAACAAGCTTCATCCTGTATCCCGGAACCGTAAAAGTATAGCTTTTATGCCCATAAACACTTTAATCTAACTATAACCTTAAGATGTACTCAATTTTGTGATACTCCTATATTAAAAATGACTTCTCTGTGAACTACTCGTATATTCAGGAAGTACACCATTCTATTCTCGACCGGGGGCACCGGCTATCCTGAATTTCATTTTCATGGTTTGCTTCAGTCCCTCCAGATAAATGTCTGGATAGTACCTCAAATTAGGGCACGAACACACTCGAAATCATTACTCACTATGCATGTCAGATGGAGGCTGTGTACTCCGAGAAACTGACTACGTAGCCCAATTACCCCCATCCCATGTTAACTTACTGCAGACACAAATGAATTATGGAAAAATTTATTAGGGTAAAGTTGCACTGCGCCGGTCACGGTAGCCGAGCGGTCTAAGGCGTGCACTGTCTTCGCTCGCTCGGAAGCCGGGATCGTGGGTTCGAATCCCACTTAGGGCATGGATGTTTGTGTGCGTTTTTCTGTTTGTGTACAGGTAGAGGCCTTGCGAGGAGCTGATCACCCGCCCAAGGAGTCCTACCGAATGTGTAAGATCTAGAAAACCGAAGTGAACAGAGAAGTTCATGGAGGCAGGCCTGGGCCCACTGGGGCTGTAGTGCCAAGGGAAAAAAAAAGTTGCACTGCATATTTGTAGAAAATACTACTGAAATGTATTACATGCAGTGCATATCACATGACAAGAAGTTACCGCGCTCCAGAATTTTCATGCGTCCTGAACTTTCTCACGTACCATCTCCTATGACGAGACTTCTTTTAATGTAACATGGTGAACTTTGGGCTGTACGAATACAGGACCTATAACTGACCAGTACGGACAGAAATTAGAGCCGGAATAGCTCAGTCGGTATAGCGACTGGCTACGGGCTGGACGACCGAGGGGTCGGAGTTCGAGTCCCGGTAGGGGAAAGAATTTTCTCTTCTCCACGTAGTCCTAACCGGCTTTGGGGCCCACCCAGCCTTCTCTCAAATGGTTACCGAGGGTCCTTTCCCCGGGGGTAAAGCGGTCGAGGCATGAAGCTGACCACTCACCTCCAACTAGTGCCGAGGTCAAGAAAACGTGGGGATATACATTCACTCCCCCATACGCCTTCATGGCGTAGTGCTTAATTAGTGACGCATGGAGACAACTTTACTTTTTTTACCTTTAACTTCTAGGAACATAAATTATCGACAGAAGAATGTCTACTTCTCCATGACGTCTAGACCAGCTCTGCAGCCCACTCAAGTTCCTGTCCAGTAGACACCGGTGTCAAGTTTTTCCTGGGGTGAAGCGACAGAGGCTTGAAGCTGACCACTCACCTTCAACTGGTGCCGAGGTAAAGAAAACGTAGGCGTATACATCCACTCACCCATGCGCCTTCATAGCGTAGTGCTAAATTAATTTACCTTTCATGTAGTCCTATATATATTACGTTACACACAAAAGTTTAATTTTATTTCAAATTGTGTAAGAGGTTCTTAACAGGAAGTTCTGGGGGAAAACAAATGAGGCCTATGCTTCTTTACATGTTTCTTTGTATATGGTGAAGCTGACAAGAGATGCAAAATATTATTACATTTAATAACATCCTTGTGGGCATAATTTTCACTAACACAGAATCCGAATATGTTAAATTTTCCAGATATAACTTTAAAATTTTCCATAACAGCACCACGCGTGTAACTGATAGAACATAAAAAGGGGGGGTATGCTACAAGCCGGAAGGTCGCAGGTTAGATCCCCGATAAACTCACTGGATTTCTCAATTGACCTAATCCTTCCAGCCACACTATGACCCTAGGGTTGACTCAGTCTCCAACAGAATTCAGTACCAGGAATATTGCCGGTTGTGGGGGGGGGGAGGAGTAAAGGGCGGCCGGCCGGCGCGTAAGGCTGATAACCTCACCGCCATCTACTTGTATGAGTCAATTGTCTAGAAAATGAGGGAGCCTCGGCGTCTCAGAATCCTATGGGCCTCAAGGCCTGTTACAGAGACAGATTTAGCTTCTTTTTTCAGAATCTCTAAATCATACAAAATTTTCCACGGCTGGCTCCGATAGTTAAATAGTTATCAAAATCAAACGGAAGACCACAAGATGCCAAGCATATCCCAGACTATGTTGTGGGCTGCCTTTGCGTGACCCCTGTAGTGCTGGTTTACTTGTTATACAGAAACATACGAGAGATACATGAAAGTTACACAAAGTATCTGTCCTGCATTATGTGTCTCTTGTCACCTTAGAAGTTCGCACAACCGCCATGTTTGTATTGCTTCCAGTAGGAATGTTATTTTGTTATTAGTCTTGTAAATAAAAAGTAAACTCATAAGAGAATAACCAATTTGTCTTAAAGAAATAAACCGTACATGACATGGAAAGAGTGATGAGACACAACCAGTTATAAGTCTACTAGTAACTGAGTTTCATTTCACGCCGAATTTGGGCTATTGTGCCCCACGTTCCTACATTCCTTTTATTCTCATTCTAAATTCGTTAGCATACATATTTAACTTTCAATATTGCAATATCCATCTACATTGCGTTTCGAGTTTACTGCTGAATCCTGGCTTTCGAGAGATAAGACCCACCTACTATCTAGAAAACTTCCTGTCTGTGTGGTCCACTCCCTCAGTGCAGAGATGACACACATCCTCATTATACTGGCAGACACGAAGCCTCTGCAATTCGTGGTGCAGCCTCCAGTGTCCACTCCCACTGGACACTGAGTAAGTGGCAGTAAAAGAAATAAAACTTTCCGCATACAAAACTTGAAACAAGTGACTACCTCTAACAGGTTAAAACTGGCAATTTCTCGGGATTGTCAAGCTGCTACGGAATTGTAAGGGCCACGCTCTTCGATGGTATTTCATTTCTCCTTTATTTTAACTGTACAAAAATGCTAGAGTTAATTGAAGGATCTAGAATCAGTACAATGCCATTCTTGTCGTTTCAGAACAAGACTAATGGTTGTATTGTCTTTCGTAACGCCTTAATTTTATTTTTTTTAATTCGCTTAGTTGGGTGGAGTGGCTCCCTGGCTCTCGTCGAACAAGAACTAACTGGTCTCAAGTCAAAGTCAAAGTCACATTGCGACTGACGGTCAGTCAGTCAGACAGTGAGTCTTGGTGCCGAACCCCATCTGGAGCTCATGACCAGATATTTATTACTGTTTGACAGTTACGGTCTTGTTTCTGTGGGGCGCCATCTCTGACAAGAGGACGGGTCTGTCTTTTATATATGCTGCTGGCCCTTGACAGTGCAGTCTTTCTCGGGTCCTAGTCCCTTGGGACTCGCGACCATATTTTACTGTCTCAGATTTCAGACTTCCCTTTTCGTAGCCTCTTACGACTCACAGGGTCACGGTGGAGGTATTCGACCCCACCTCCACACGGGTTCTTCTCCTAACCGGTCTCTTGCCGAAGTTGGACTGTTATATCCTGCACTCGGGCTGAACAGGGAACACCTTGTCGAAGGGTTCAGTTTCGCCCGCTGTCATGCAAACACATCTCTTGTTGCCGCGGGAATACATTTTTACTGCCTCAAACATTTCATTGGTTAGATATTGCTAATCTCATTATAACTTCGGTAACCGCGCTGTTAGACTTTCATCTCCGGGGCAACGATTTCGTAGGGATTGCTTTCTCATGGTCCGTTGCGTAGCGAGGGATGTTTTATAGCCCGGCTTTCAGGCATCATGTCATAATATGTAAGCTGCAGCTATACAACTCAACATTAATAAGGAATCTATAATTTTAATTTCGGTCTACAATAATCCAGGGGAAATTATAGAACGTGATTTAGACCTCCTCATTCGAACCGGGCGCAAAGAAATACTCGCAGGAGATTTCAACCCCAAACACATAACATGGCGAGCTAGGCAGAATTATGTCGCTGGGAAATCTCTTCTAAATCATTATTACAATAACAATTACATAATTTCCGCTCCGCCTCAACCTACGCATTCTCCAGACAAATCCCACAAGGGCGGAAATATTACACGTTGCCTCTTCACTTACTATACGCGTTTCATAAGAAGAAGCGAACGACCCTAATTTTAGGCCGCGCCATAGCTCAAGCGGTTAGTCGCTAGCTTCCCACAGCAGCGGCCAGGGTTCGATCTCGGGTCTGGTCAAGTGGGATTTGTGGTGGACAAAGTGGCGCTGGGGCAGGTTTTCTCAGAGTACTTCGGTTTCCCCTGCAAATCTTCATTCCACCAATTGCTCCACAATCACCCTCACCTATTATCTGGGGCTGGTACAATAGGCCAGAAGTGGCCGCAATACAAGGGACTTAGTCCCACCCCACTAGCAATAATAATAAAAAAAACCTAATTTCATCTACCGTAAACTGACTGGAACTTTTTCAAAACTGCTCAGTAAACAATCTCAATAGTCAGTGCCTAGGGGAGATTGATGTAGCGGTTAAGCACCTTACTGACACCCTCAACAGAGTCACTCCTTGTGTCATACCGCCGAAAAGGAGATCTTTCAAATCAATGCAGGGTGCAACCTGCACTCATGTTCACATTCAGAAAAACAACAAGCTTCTGACGCAGTGCACAGAACCCGTGACATTGCTCTCCACCCTCTCATTAATTCATCAGAAGAAGAAATAGATTCGGTAATCAAAGAACAATTATCGAACACGTGACACAAAAATTTACAAGGGCTAGGTGCCAAGAACATGAGAGACACCTGGAAGGTAACTAAAAGCTTAACAAACACCGTTCCTAATATTCCACCCCTAGCTTTAATGGGAAAGCTGCGACCACAATTCAGGATAAAGTAAACTCCTTTGCGGATAACTTAGAACAAATATTCACTATAAATTCTAATGCTGATCGTAACTTTACAGTTAGCACTAAACAGGTTTTGAATGATTTCTTTAACAGCCACTGAGAGACCGGGTAGGGGCTACAAATCATTCAGAAGTTGCTTGGATTATCCGCCACCTCAAACCACGCAAAATGTCTGGGTCTGGGGGGGTTGAGAATATAATACTTCAACAACTGCAGCGGCTACTTCTCAGATCTACTGCCGAACTACGAATAGATCCCTTGCCCTAAATTATGTCCCTACACAATGCAAAAATTATTATGCTTCCGAAACCAGGTAAAGATCACACGTCCTCACTGATTTATAGACCAATAAGCATTCCAAATTCTTTAGATAAACTTTTTGGGAAAATGATTGTGGAAAGACTAAACTTCCAACTTCGGAAGCTGAAAGTTATCAGAAAAGATCAATACAGTTTTAAAAGGGGCCACTCCACAACACATGCGTTGTTAAGGGGCATAGAGAGCATCACGCACGGCTTTAACAACAACAAAGCTATAGCAACCTTGTTCCTAGATACTGAACGAGCTTTCGACAAGGTCTGAACCACAGGGCTGATTGCTAAACTCATTGCGGCCAAAATTCCACCTCATTTCCTTAAGATAATACGCAACTATCTCCAGAATCGATCCTTTTTTTTTTTTTGTAATGCAGAAAAAATCTTATTGAAGCCTACGCCCCATTCAGGCCGGAGTGCCTCGGGGTAGCTTACTCGGACCCACAACTCTTCAATGTTTGTGTTAATGGCATTCCGTCGTTTTAAAATGACTAACATAACTATTTCGGTCTATGCTGATGACACGAATATTAGTGCCCGGTTAGGCAGCAAGATACAGCAGTCAGGAAGTTAAACTCTGCCATAGGCCTTTAAGAGCTGTGATTCCAGAAATGGAGAAGAGTTAAATAATACAAAAAATGCACAATTACATTGTTTTCCAAACGACTGCACGACTATCACTGCAGTAGGCGACAAGGAAAAGGTTTTTAAAGAAAACAGTTTTGACTAACGAAACAAGGTATGTTGGCGTTACATTCGACTCCAAAGTAATGGACAGAACCCACATATCCTGCATTCTGCAAATAGCTAATTACCGACTGAGGAAACTGTTTCCTATCTTACACAATTCCTCCACCACTGACACTATTTTTTTTCATTGGCGCTACAGACCTCATTTGGTCCTAGGCCTACCTCCATGAAACTCTCCGTTCACTTCCGTTTTACTAAATCTTAGACATACGTTAGGACTCCTTGGGCGAGTGATCAGTTCGTCGCAAGGCCTCTACCTGTACACAAACACAGAAAAACGCACACAAACATCCATGCCCTAAGTGGGATTCGAACCCATGATCCTGGCTTCCGAGCGAGCGAAGACAGTGCATGCCTTAGACCTGCCTGACACTAATTTAGTGTTAGTAATTTATAAATCAGTTCTCCGTTCCATAATGTCACATGCCTCCCCTGCATGGGGCTATGCTGCCAACGCCTACATAAATAATTTACAGACATTTAAAAATAAACTCCTGAGGAGAATAAAAAATTACCGAGGGTAATTACATGAACCGGAGGTAGGCCTAGGCCCACTGGGGCTGTAGTACCAAGGAAAAAAAAACATTACATGAACAGGGGAATGTTATTAATAAGAAGTATATCAAGAGGTCGGCGAGGGCACTGTATCAAAAGTCTGTAACCAGCGAAAACAGCCAGATTCTAAGACTATGACACTACGAGCCCATCGGTGACAAACATCTGCGCCCCCTGTCCTTGCTTTCAAGATAATCCGCTCGGTACTGCTGAAATTGGTCGTTATGCTATCTCAACCCAAACACCGTTCTAGATCCTCCAGAACCAGCATTAAAAGAACAGAAGATCTCTTTCAGGTAACCAGAATTCTGAGAGCATGGCCAGAACGTCCAGTCCGTGGGCGGCCACAAGGACCAATAACCTGAGGAGACGCGGAGATGAACTGTGAACTATTAACATATAATCCTTTGTCATAGATTGAGCAACAAACCTCATAACATCCGACCCCCCCCCCCACAATAGATATTCAAATTCACCGACACTCAAATAATCACAAATATAAATATGTTCATGCCCATGTTTATATGCATGTATGCGCGTACAGGCATGCATTCTCTCTACACGTCTCATACACTCATCCAAAGTATCCACGTAAAAAGAAAGATGTAAAAACAAACATGTAAACTTTTTTTCTCAAATAAAGTAATAGCCTGATAGTGATTATTGTTAGGGTTCGCGTATTTAAATGCCGAACTGCTGGCTGGAAGTCAGTTGGAATCCGAAGGGTCCTGCGATCGGCCAACGCGATCAAGGTTTTCCGTAGTTTTCCTCGGTCCTAGAGCAAATGCTGAGTTGGTACCCAAGTTCCAGGTTGCACTGCATGATGCAGCCCTCCCAATGACAATATAAAAAAATCACCCTAATATAGCCCTTCAAATGTTAGATAAAATTTCACTAGCTCACGTTTAGCCTCTTTACTGCCGGAAATAGACGAAACGTCTCAAATAGGCCAGGAAGCTGAGCAGAATCTGCAAGTCTGTATGTGGCGATGGAAGGAAAAATCTGGGATCATGCCAAGAATGTGACCCAGGCCGTTAAAACGTTAACGCATTAATATACAGCATATCGACTTAAGAAGAGGAAACTGGTTTGAGTG
The DNA here is from genome assembly GCF_002891405.2 of Cryptotermes secundus. NCBI lineage: Eukaryota > Metazoa > Arthropoda > Insecta > Blattodea > Kalotermitidae > Cryptotermes > Cryptotermes secundus. The sequence goes on along the minus strand of NW_019731264.1, from coordinate 2,869,503 downwards.
CATCCGCGGAAAATGTAGATATATAGTCTCACACAACGTCACATTAAAATTAATGGATTATCTTTTTATTCAGGTCACGGTCACATATTGTCGAGCCCACAGTTCAGGACTCCAACGAGCGCTCTTCGTGAAGTATAGAGGGCAGCTTCGAACAAAAGCGGATTGGGGCGAGTCGTAGCCACGGTTGAATTTATATTGTAAGCTCCATCACCGCGCAGGTTAGCTCAGCAGCGGCGAATGTATCTGGTACATGGGTGGAAGCCCAGACTGCGGTTGTAAATCGTGGAGATTAAACACGAAATGTACATTTATCGCAATCTGCACAGAGACTAGTATACAGAGTTACTGGCTACGGACTCGAGTATCGGGGTTCAATTCGCGGCTAGTACATACCTCCTATCCAGTGCGCCCCGGTGGCTCTTTCACCGAGAGTAATGCGACTGGAACATGTAACTGATCGCTCACTTAATCGAGTAGACGTATTTATTTGTTGTTTATTTAACGACACTGTCAGTAACTCGGACTGTATACTCCGTCTGGTTGATTAATAAATGATGAAATGCATAGGGCGTGGAAGGAAACGGTCTTATTCTGATTTCAGGTAGTAATCCGGAACTTTCTGGAGGACCTGAGGAAAACCATTCGGTATCCAGACCGATATTTGAGCATGGAATCTTCGGTCGTATGAGGTTTGTGTTGAACAAAGTGGCACTGGGGAGGTTTTCTCCAGGTACTTCGTTTTCCACCTACTGCTCCACACTCATAATCTATCATCCGGGGCTGGTACAATGAGCCAGTTAGTGGTCAAAATTTTCGAAGGACTGAGCATTACATACACTACTTCATGCGCCTGTATGGCACAGTATGCAATATTCACTCCGTCCTTACCGTCTGTAGGTATATCTGCCCAAATAATACTGCATGACCAGAAATTCAGCAACAAACGTAACGGTCAAATGACTACAGCTGGTAATAGGAGGACTATTCGGGAAGTAACGTCCGGTGAGGTGTTAACAAGCACGGAGAAGAAAAATTTCATTGATACAGAAAGTATCTACACACTTCGGCTGCTTTTCAACGTAGTCAGAGCCGGAACTGAGGCACTTGTATCGAGGAATAAGTTTTCTTTGTCTGTGTTATAGGAAGTCTGCAGCGTCTGCAGCTTGTGAGCTCAGCCACGTGATCGCAACCAGTTCTTCGGGTAGGTAAACAGTGGTAGTCGCTAGGATCGAGATCAGGGCTGTAAGGAGAGTCGTCAAACAACTCACGGATAAAATGTTCGAGCATTGCTCGCGTGTGAGCAGCTGTATGCGGACGCGCATTATCATGGAAGAAAACTACACCGTATGTCAGCATTACACGCCTTTTGTTCTGAATTGTCGGTCTTATGCAGTTATTTTAATATTTTGCAATACACTTGTGAGGTTATTGTTGTCTCTTGTTGCATGACTTCCATCATTAGCACTCCTTTCTTGTCCTGGAAAGCAGTTGCCATCAGCTTTCTAGCAAAAATAAACGTATTGTCGCGTATCGGGCGTATATCGCGACAAATAACTTCACGAGGTATTTGATGTAGCGAATTTTATTTCACATTCGCACTTACAAACACCCAAATTACAGATTTACGATTACTGCTATCTGCAGTATCACAAATAGTACACTCCAAATGCCACAATACAACTGACTAGTTGCTGGCTAACTCGGAACTAACTCGGAGGTAGCTCGAAGACTGACTCGTAGGTAGCTCCAGGACTGACTGAATGACTCAGTACAACTGACTGTGAATAGCCTTCGCTGCTCCTTATGTAGCCTTGATCGGACAATACGGAAAACGGCCACGTAATAGGCACCCTTGTTGCCTGGCGCTGTGTTGCTAGTAACGCTAGCGGTAGTAACCGCTGTTACTACCGTAACAATCCTGTTGCGTCACCGTTACGTTACCGTGCGGAGGAGGGGGAGGGGAGCGCTGACTCACCCACCGCGTCACTGCTGGTGGGGGGGTTCTCCTTTGCGCAACATGTCACAGTATGTTTACACTTTCTCGGCTTGTTTGGTGAATGTGTGCGCATCCACTGCTTTGACTGATCCTTGGTTTCAACAGTCGCAAATGAAGCCCAGGTTTAATCCCTTGTTAGAATGTGAATGAGGAATTCGTCGCCACATTTGTGGTATCACTCTAAAAATTAAAAGTCAAAGACAAAGTAATCCTATGCGTTTTGTGCGCACCCGCGAGCATTTTCGGAATCCGTCTAGCACAAACCTGTGATAGCATAGCCTAACTGTGATAATCTCGTAAAGAACCGTGAGTGAAATTTGTGCAAATTCATATGAAACTTCTGAAATTGTGAAGCGCCTTCTTTCAATTTTCTTTTAACGTGATCATAATTCACTACAGATGGCCGGTCGACCACTTCCCTCTTCAGCATGAACATCTCTTCGCCCATCCTTGAGCATTCTACACCAATGTCTTATAGTTCCGTCACGCACTATATTTTGGCCGTAAGCCGCGGATAATTTCCGATGGTTTTCGCCAGCATTCATGTTCTTAGCGTGAAGAAAAAGGATAACAGCACGAAATTCGCAGCTCGCGGGATTATCAATCGCACGACACATCATAACTCAATCTTTAGAGACAAAAACAAACACTACGTGACAAGTTATATATGGTTTACAAGGCAATAAGTCATGTGACGCTACCTCGCATGTGCGAGGTCTCCTCCACTGCTACATTAGTTGCCTAAAATTAACGGAAATTATTTTCCGAATTACCTTCGTATAACCCAAGCCAGTTAGATCCACTCCCATCCTCACAAGCTATTACCCTGATATCCACTTTCAGATTCTCCTTCTCAATCTTCAAAGAAAACCGCTCTCTAAGAGATAAAGAAAAAATTGCTCTTGTGTCTAAGTACCACACTACGGTGTACAGGAGTGGGAGGAGTCAGATGTAAAGGGGGGGGGGTGAATGGTCAGCTTCATGCTGTTATTGCTACACATCATAGGAAACTTCACCCGGTACGCTTCAGATAAAAGTTGTGCGTCGTTGTGAAGAACTTCTCTAGAGGGGTTTCAGAAAAATTTTACACGTATTTATTTTCTGCATCATTCGATGTACATACTCATATCCCCGCAACAGACAGATGCATATCTAATTTGGCTGCACTACCCTACATACACTGTCGGCTGCGCTGGTCACAGTTGTCTAGGACCTTCTTTGTGACACAAGACAGATATGCATTCTTGGCACTCATAAAGGCTCAGTTAATAATAGAATCAGGAAGCTTCACACTCCGTTCCAAAATTCAAATGGTGTTATTAGCATAAAATTCCAGTTTCTTCCCATGATTCCGTCTTATCTGTTTCCTTCCAGTTCAGTCTATACCGCTTCAACTCCTGTCCTAATCTTCTACAGAAGCAAAACTGGAAAAGCAAAAATTTTCCAAATCTGCTACTCGCAACACTCCAGCTTCTTTACTCCTTTTGACATCACTCTCAGACCGAGAGCGCTGGCTCAAGCGGTAACCTTGCGACCTGTATTCCGGAGATATATGGTTCGAATTTCGGCTGATGCACCAATTATTCTGAAGCTTTTCAGTCCTTTCAAGGAGACTGCAGTAGAGTATCTTAAATTAGGTCACATCCTCTCGCATCTACCCATACACTCTGACTTACGGGCAGCGTCGTTAAATAAGTTAGAAATGAATTTACAAACAAACCATCATCTTCAGGAAGTTTACAACTTGTAGCCGTAACGGAGAACTGTTAAGGTAACGCGAACGAGGGAGGCATAGAAAGCAAACACAACTTTGGTGAACAGTTCGGCAGCTCCGTTAATTAATTTATAACATAGTTCCTTAAAATTTCAACTAGTCAGTTCGTTCTTGGTTGCGAATTTGTTCGTCTAACATCTAGTTTTGTAACAGAAAGTTAGAAAGTTAATATGTTAATTAGGCTGGTGACGGTAGCCGAGCGGTCTAAGGCATGCACTGTCTTCGCTCGCTTGGAAACCGGGATCGTGGGTTCGAATCCCACTCAGGGCATGGATGTTTACTTTGTATGTATGCGTTTTTCTGTGTTTGTGTGCAGGTAGAGGCCATGCGACGAGCTGATCACCCGCCCAAGGAGTCCTACCGAATGTGTAAGATCTAGAAAAACCGACGTGAACGGAGAGGTTCATGGAGGTAGGCCTAGGCCCACTGGGGCTGTAGTGCCAAGGAAAAAAATATATATGTTAATTAGTCTGCCAATTATTCAGTTAACTAATAAGCTTGTATGCTACACAGTCGGTTTTCTTATTAAACACTCAGTATGTCAACCAGCTGATTAGTTAATTATTTAATCATGTAATCAATATGCCAGTTATTAAGTAGTTTCATAATACTGTGTTTGAGCAGCCTGTTGCATTAATGTATTTCTGTACACATATATTTCCCTCTTAAATGCAACTTATTTCCTAGTCACCCTTCTTCCTCACTACATGTTTCGGCCGCATACGGCAATGATCAGGTGTTATCTATCTCGCTAAAACTGTTGCACTGGATGTCAAAGTTATGTATGGGTGTGAACGCAATATTTCACAATTAAAATGAATTAAGGTTGGAATTAAAATTTAAATTAATTAACAACTTAATGTTATGTTTATTGTGTTCGTCGTGCATTCATTTAAAATATTTGCTTGAGAGTAATTTTCGTTGTTGGATTCTCTCTGCATTCCCTTTGCGGCGTGGGTCTTATGCGTGTTATTCGTGCAGTCTGTACGGATGATGATGTAGTGTTATTACAAGTTTTGTTATAAACGTTCCATTGGTCTGTAGGCTCTTCCACGCTGTTAGAGTGGCTATATTTGCAAGTGGCTTGTATGTTTAGATATTATCATGTAGTTTATCAAACAGATTACTAGAATATAAGTCAGTCAGTTAGGTCGTTAGTAAAGTAATAAGTTAGCCAGTTTGACACATAGTAAGTGAATTAATTAATTAGTAATTTATTTTTATAATTAATCAGCTACTTCACCTGTTAGTCAGTCATTTATTCTGTTGGACATTCAGTCAGTTAGTCAGTCGGTTAGCTAGTAAATCAGTCAGCATGCTAACAAGTTAGTGTGTTGAGCACTCAGCTAATTAATCCTTAGTTAACGGTGACAACAACCCTTTCACAAGGAATAACAATATAGTAAACTGTGGCGAGACGCTGACGCTGCGTAATGCTGTTTCTGCGATGTTCAGGAAGGTGTCCAATAAATATTCGAAAGAGTTCGCGATATAAAATAGCCTCACTTTATCAACATATATACACCAATTCGCCGATCACACTGGCCGCGCGGACTAAGGCATGAACCGTCTTCGCCTGCTCGCCTGCTGCTGGGTCCGTGGGTTCTAATCCCACTCGAGGCATGGATATCTGTTTGCGTTTATTCTGTGTTTGTGCTGTTCTGTGTGTAGGTAGCGGCCTTACGACGGGCTGAGCCCCGGTCCAAGGAGTCCTACCGATTGTGTATAGGATTAAGAAACTGATAAACGGCCAAGGCCTAAAGGGATGCAAAGCCACAGAGAGAGAGAGAGAGGTGATCAGCGTATCCAATTACCAATCCAAACCACGTTTATACTTACCCATACAAATGACAATGTTTTGATACCCATGCTTTCGCCAACCAAAATGTTTCTTGCCTGATAAACTGTGATTCACAATTCGTACGTTACCGATACGCTAATGGAAGTTTCTCTTTTGTGATGTTCCTTTGTTTCTTGGGATGAACGTAGGGACAGAACTTCCAAATGGGTTATTATCGCCTTTCGGACTTTTACCTCATTATTCAGATCTCTTCCTTTCTTATTTCCCGCTATATAACCTCTCCAACTGAAACAGCGTCCCCAAATACCTTAGAATCAATCAATCGATATGTCATGAAATATCCTTCAATTTATGTCTATGTCTCTCAAGTGGTCTCTCTTTCGAGGTTCTTCGATTAAAATTCTGTACGAATTTGTGATATCTCTTTGCATTCTGTATGTTCTGTCCATCTCTTTCTCCTTGATTTCGCCACCTTAACAACACATGATGAAGATTACAATTCCCGAAGCTTCTCACGTTTTGGACCTCTATCTTCGTGCTTCTTCAACTCTGTTAAGTCCAAATACTCTCACAAATACGTAGAATGTAAAGTTATCCCTGTGCTTAATTACTTAAGCACTATGCTATGAAGACATATGGGGGAGAGGAGACACAGCTCCACCATTCTTGATCTCGGCACTAGATGGAGGGTAGTGGTCAGCTTCACGCTCCTGCCGCTTTACCCCCGGAGAAAGAACCGTCGGTACGCACTGGATAGGAAACTGCGTGGACTTCAGAGCCGGTCTGGAAGCGGTGGAATAGTGAAACATTTCTTGCCCCTGCCGAAAATCGAAACCCGAACGTCCAGCCGGTAGTAGCGTGTCGCTATACATACTACACGCGGTACATTCTAGGAAACAATGTTCTACCTTTCATTTCTTTCTTCAGAGTGACAGACCAGGTTTCAGAGAAGCGAGAGCTGTGAGAAGTTACAGCAGTTGAGTGAAACTGTCAGTAGGCTCGTTTTGCATGATCCTTCTGAGATGTCCCTTGGTCCTGTCAGCACCTGCTCCCGCCTCTTGTGTCGGTGCATCAGAGCGACTTCGTGCGGTCAGAAGCAGTCAATATGTCAGCCTGTCCCATATTCTTCTCGGATGGTCATGAACGTTTGACATTTCCAGCTTTGGCCCGTATATATGCGTGGTGAGGCGGCGCATCCATCGCCAGACACCAGTATCGATCGCCACGACGGCGGGCGTCGGCTGGGGTTCTGATAGTGGCCCGGGTTGTTCCATTTCGTGCAGGTAGAGGGCAGAGCGAACGGAGAGTCAGACCACTACATGCTTATCATAGCTTCAGATCTGACGGTGTGTGTTACATTCTGGACACTGGTGCCGCAGGAACATACGAAGAAACGTACTCTGATATGCACTAACATGATGCAAATGTAGACCTAACGTTAGCATGCACGCTTGTAGCCACCGGACCAGTCACTGAGATCGGCATATGCTACTGGACCAAAATGAATGGGTGCCCCCCCTCTCTTTACCTTCGAACCAATAGAGAGGCAGCTTCCAAAACCTTGTGTTCCTTCAGAATAGTATGCGATGTATAAAGGCCAGAAGCTCAATAGGGCCGTGTGCAATATACCAACATCAGAATCGTTTAGAATTGACGTACGTGAAGACGTCAAAATGTGGAAACGGATTGGGCCAAGGCGTGATGAAATGCCTAGTGAAGGGACGGTATTGCGTAAGAGGAATGTGAAGGTTTTTATACGGGTCATTAGTCTCAATTAGCTGAAATTAAACAAGTTAACAGTAGGCAAATCAGATTTCTTAACTGAAATATAATAAAGAAGTTCTTGGATTAAATAATTCATTTTGTATTAATCTTAGTGGGGTGAGACTGAGTCCACTTGGTACTGCGGCCGCTACTGGCTATTGTACCAGCCCCAGATGATACGTGATAGTGACTGGAGTATTTGGTGGAATGAAGATTAGGAGGGGAAACCGAAGTACTCGAAGAAAACCTGCCCCAGCGCCACTTTATCCACCAAAAAACCCACATGACTAGACCCGGCCTAGAAACCTGGTCGCCGCGGTAGGAAGTCAGCTACTAACCGCCTGAGCTATGGCGCGCCCCCTTTTTGAGATGAATTCATGACGTATAATGTCTCTGAGTTCTTCAGATTATGTGTTGACGTCAGCAGGACTCATACTACAAAATTAAATGGTCCAGTTCTGTCCACAATTATACGCATGTTTATGATCTATCTTCACATAAAGTTTCACTCACCTTGCTTCAAAGGTTCATTATTTATCATTACCAACACGAAGACTAAGTATAGATTTTAACAAGATTTATCGTGATGTGTGACGGTCTGAAGGCAATTTCCTCACAAATACCATTATTTCTGGAAAATTCATTGCTACAGATTTCAGTATCATACAATATGTTAACGGACTTTAATTCATAAAGTGACGCCCCCTCAGTTTACGAAAGATTTCATCTTGTACCGTTCTTAACTTTAAGTGTGTATAAGCAACATTTTTCTTATTTGCCTTTTTGAACTTCTTTTGGCTTGTTTAGGACTTCATCCATCGTCTGGTGTAAAAGACAAAAGACCATGACGTTTCGGAGACTGGATTTGTCTCCGTCTTCAGGTGGGTGGGGTAGGATAAACCTACTCAGTTGGTCCAGTAATTGAGACTAGCTCTTTCTAACGGGCCCAACTGAGTAGGTTTATCCTACCCCACCCACCTGAAGACGGAGACAAATCCAGTCTCCGAAACGTCATGGTCTTTTGTCTTTTACACCAGACGATGGATGAAGTCCAAAACATGCCAAAAGAGGTACAGTATACACCATCGTCAGAATCCTTTCAAGTCTATACATTTTTAAAACTAAAACATTTTCAGTTTTTATTAATTAACAGTATTTACCAAAATTTTATAAATGCACGAAATCAAACAATAGATCTCGGATATTCTCAGAACTGGAATCGATTAAACTTTGTAACTTTCCCAAAATGGCATTCGCACCCACAATTTTGCATGGCTGACGGCATGAAAAGGTATGTAAGGGCCATAGCTGCATGGGGTTCATAGAAAGTTCCACAAAATTCCCCCCCGTTGTTTCGGAAGTTATCATGAGGAAGAGACGAATGGACACATTGACATTATAAGACTGTTTTTCCCCCCAGGAAATAAACAACGTAGGCTTAAAATCTGACATAACACGTAAGTTCTTTACAACATGAATTCAATCCATGCAAGAGGCTGCAGTACAACTTCGTCATTACGTCGCGCCGTTGCTTCCCTCGCAAAACGCGGGTGCTGGAACACCTGGTCTGACGTTCTCAAAATGAAACCATTTCTCATGTCGTGCCAATATGACAGAAATTCATTAATCTGGTAGTGAAATATTGATGAAAGAGCAATTTAACGAGAAGAAAAATATTACATGGTAATAGAAACGTTGCTGGAGGTCGTGGAGCCAATATATTTTGAAACTTATGAGTTCTTGCCATGTCCTTTTCACTAAACATTATGAGTATTTTACTTGGCAAACACACAGGCGTACAACTTTAGCGCCAACACACAAAATTTGTCACATATATATTAGCCCGTATGTAACCTCAACGGGAATCAGTTGGTATAGCAACGGACTACAGGCTAGCTGGCCCTGGTTCGATTCCCGACATTACAGGATTCTTCTTCTCCCCACAGTGTCAAGACAGGCTCTGGGGCCCACCCGACCTCCTATCCAATGGCTACCCCGGGCTCTTTCCACGGCGGTAAAGCGGCCGGGACGTGAAGCTGACCACTCACCTCCATCTAGTGCCGAGGTCAAGAATGGTGTAGCTTTACGTGTACCTCCACTTTCCTATATGTATTCATGGCATAATGTTTAAATAATTAAGATAGGGACAGCTTCACCTTCATGTAACCTTAACGGAACACTAGTTTCCCATAAGGACTGTCGGTTGAATTTTAATGTGTCCGTTCTAAGAAGGTCTTTCAAAATGGAAACATATTTTATCCAAATAAGGGAAAGGGAAATGAACACAACGATGGCTCCCAATGTGGTGCAGGTTGAAACTGTCAGCATGACATATTTACTTACTTACTTACTCATGGAGCTGAGCCCTTCTGGAGGAGCCGCCAATTCTGCAGCTACTCAAGAATTTCCCAGCATTTTATGGAAACCGAAGGTTCATTACTGTGTTCACAAGAACCCTCCACTGGTCCCTATCCTGAGCAAGATCTATCCAATCCGTACCACCCCATCCTATCTCTCTAAGATCCATTCTAATACTGTCCACCCACCTACGCCTTGGTCTTCCCTGTGGTCTCTTTCCTTCTGGCTTTCCCAGCAATATCCTATTCGTCGTCTCCTCCATTCGTGCTACATGACCTGCCCACCTCATCCTCCTTGACTTGATCATTCTAATTATACTTGGAGAAGAGTACAAGTTATGAAGCTCCTCATTATGCAGTTTTCTCCAACCTCCCACCACTTCATCTCTCTTCGGTACAAATATTCTCCTCAACACCCTGTTCTCAAACACCCTCAGTCTCCGGTCCTGCCTTAATGTCAGAGACCAAGTTTCACACCCATACAGAATGTCAGCATGACATAAAGAAACTAGATTTATCCATCAGCATGTTTGAATTCCAAAGGAATTCTGGTCTGTGGCACCGTGTAGTACTGTACACGAACGACAATTTTCGGAGGGGCATGTTGCTACTGTGAAGATGCATGTAGCATGTTCTCCAAAGCCCTGGTACCCGCCTGCAATACATCGCTGTGTCACAACCCAGAAGACCATAATCTGGAAACCTGAAAACATCCATCCTCCACTTATTCTTTCGTCAGTCTTTCCATATGACATTGTAAACGTAACGCTATCCCTTTGCTTAACTGAGCACCACATCATGAAGACATATGGAGGGCTGGAGGTACAGCTCACCACATTCCCAACCCTGGCACTAAATGGAGGTGAGCAGTGAGCTTCACGGAATGCACCCTTTATATCCGGGGAATGAGTCCCTGGCGCCCATTGGAAAGGATGCTGGGTGGACCCCAGAGCCCAATTTGGCGCTGAGGAACAGAAAAGAATTTCTATCCCCTGCCGGGAATCGAACCTTGCTTCCTCACCGAAACATAAACTAGCTAAAACGACACTAGGGCTGAGAGAACTTCTTTAAATCATAAGTCCTTTAGATTCAAAATCTCTAGTCTACTCTGGTAACCTCCTTTTAACGCTAGAACGGCGCAGACAGGTTGTCATACGTACACTGTACTCTCTGCACTGAACTGCACAGCACAGCACCGCATTTGCTCTCGACGTTTTTCCACTGTCTGGCCTAGGTCTACAGTCGAACGAAGTGCAAGAAATGAGCATATACTGGACAGGTCTGTCCGTCCAAGCATCTCACATCCAAGCCTATTAAACGGACTGCATACCCGCTCAATGGCATTTCTCGTTGTGTCTTGCATTTGTAACACAATTACAGCTTAGAATGTGAGGTGTCAACTTTAAAATTTGTACACGCAATTCGGTTTTCATTCGTGATCGTACAATATAATTGATACTATAGTAAGCTGATATCGAGCTGCGTTTTAATATCAGTTGTCAGTAAAGTTCTGTACGATATCCATATGATATAAAAGTCTAACACCGATAGGCTTGGTGTAACAGTAATGCACTAAACGTGTATAAAAATATCCGTCTTACCATAAGTTCCCCGACGCCAGACATAGCTTTCAGTAATTTCACGTTCATTCACGTTGATCCGTCAACGAAATTTATTCAGTACTGAATATCAACGTCCTAGCCTCTTACACATAACCACATCTTCCAAAATATTTCTGAGGTTTTCTAATAAAACAATTTTCTCAGTGTATGTTATCTGTCATGCCAATCCACTTTTTCACTGCTTAATCATGCTGAGTGTACTAGATTAAAAGTATAATTTACGAAGATCTTCAAATTGTGATTTTACACATTCCATTGTTACTTCATACTTGTTCGATCCAAATATTCACGTCACCCCTGCACTTGTCTGTGGACTACTCCATGTGTTAATGAAACATTCATACAGTGTTCAGGAGGGAACGGATGGCGGAAGCGACAGTTGCACAGACCGTTACGCCCCTCAAGTAACTGTTCACTAGTTTTATAAATGTTTGAGTAGATAAAAGCGAAAATACTGTGCGCTTCAGTGAACTGAATTCAACACCCATCCATTCATTCCTAACAGACAAGTATTCGCCCATTTGCAACAACTACCTCATCAAAGGAACACATATGTAGTGAATGTAGCTAGTCAAAGGCCGCACCATGGCTCAAGCACATAGGTTCTGGCTTCTCACCGCGGCGGTCCGGGTTCAGTCTGGGATGGCATCATGTGAGATCCGTTGTGAATGAAGTGCCATTGAAGCAGGTTTCATTTCTTTGGGTGAGGTGAGACTGAGTTCACTTGGTACGTCGGCCACTGTTTGGTCCCCTGTACCAACCCTGGATGATAGATGATGATGACTGTGCAGCAGTCGATGGAATAAGACTTGACAGAGGAAACCGAAGTACCTGGAAAAATCCTGCCCCAGTGTCACTTTGTCCACCACAAATCCCACATAACCTGAACTGGGATTGTACCCGGTCCGCCGCGGTGGGAAGCAGGCAACTAACCGCCTGAGCTATGTCAAGGCATTTGAAGCAGATTTATTTCAGTGTTTCGTCCATTTTCTTCTACTAATAATTATGGAATCATTGCTCTGTACTCAGCTATCAAGCCTCCAGAGGTGTACGATAGCCCTGATCAGGCAGCACAGTATCACATCCTTGATCTTAAGTTCGCAAAGTCATCTCTGTCCCAGTGATTAGCTGCTCACACAATAAGGAATTCCTCTTAGCCCAGCGAACCAATTCCTAGACAAAAGTCTGCTGAATCCAGATACAGAATTAAACCAGTATTTAAATGCTGCTCAAGGAATGCGTCTTTTTATGTGTGTGTATATATTAAATCTAGGATTGCCATGGCAAAAGCTGCATTTAACAAGAAGAAGAATCTTTTTACCAGCAAATTGGACTTATATTTGAGGAAGAAACTAGTGAAATGCTACATTTGGAGCATAGCTCTGTATGGGGCTGAAACATGGAAACTTACGGCAGTAGATCAGAAACACCTGGAAAGCTTCGAAATGTGGTGTTGGAGAAGGATGGAGAAGATCAGTTGGACCGATTATGTGAGAAATGAAGTGTTATTTAGAGTCAGTGAGCAGAGGAATATCCTACACGAAATAAGAAAACGGAAGGCCAATTGGATTGGTCATATCTTACGCGGTAACTGCCTTCTAAAAGAAGTTATTGAAGGAAAGATAGAAGGGCGGATAGAAGTGACAAGAAGACGAGGAAGAAGACGTAAGAAGATGCTGGATGACCTTGGGGACAGAAGAGGATA
>NW_019731264.1:2796505-2856001 GCF_002891405.2 Cryptotermes secundus | reverse complement strand
TATATATATATATTCCTATTATACTGTTGTATGCATCACTGTTTCTTGTTTCGATTTTCACCACGCACTAACTGTCAATTAAATTAAACTATTTTATATATTACTCGTATTTTATAAATAATTTTACAACATAAGAACATTGACATAATATAGATCCATATTAATCATAATTACAATTCAATATTTTATAGCTTTAATGTGGCCTGATGATGGCTCCAAGTGATCCGAAACATATCGCGTTAGTTTAACACAGTTATTAAACTCAGTTGACACAAATGTGGCGATGAGTTAATTGCTTACTTCTTGTGTTGAGAGTTATACGTGTATGTCTATATAATGCTGCCTGCCAACAGCCTTATTCGTTATTTTGTTATTCAGAAACATCGCACAGATTTCAGATCAGTTTTATTTCTTACCTCATTTAGCGTCGGTTTCCTACTGCACAGAAACGTATGGAAGGAGATTGTGGACGTTGAACTACGAATAATATGCAAGGGAGCGAACATAAGATTTTCAGTAATTTATCTGTATTTCTGTATTATCTGTATTTAGCCTCTTAGGTCTACAATCGAAACTGGGACGATCCCAATACAAAACAGAGAGCGTCAATCGTCATGTTCCGGCCAAAGAGATTGCGAATTAGAGTGTAGGAACAAGAGAACACGAAATTTCCCTCTTTTTCTTTGTCCAGAGAGAGTAAATTGTTATAATCGATAACAGGGCCATTCCATCTTGTAGTGAGGAAGGTTGCGTATCATGTAGGACGAGATGCATTTGTTGCAGGAAATTAAAAAAACAGTTAGGCCTACCAAGGCTTCACAAATTTACCACAACTTTACTAATAGGATTCAAGAACAAAGTTCGCTAATTACGTATGGTGTGGTACTACTGTATTTGAAGGTCAGCAGAAGTCCTACGTGACAAGATGAAACAACATTTATAAGTTGTTCTGCTTAACACGGAATGAAGGTGTTAGGAGATACTGAGGTAAATGTTAAAGTGTTCCACACATGGGCATCAAGAAAAGAGATTCGAGCTCTGGCCTCTTTGTCTGTCTGGAGAGAAGAGTTTGAGAGTCTGTTCTTTAGATATATGGATCTCAGAGTTGGTCTGGGCACGAGACAAGGGAAAAATTACTGCCACTTCCGGGAATCAATTCTTTATGTTTCAGCTCTTAGTCAACCACTTTACTGATTAAGCTACCCAAGATCGCAGAATCTGCAGTCGTTATGCCCTTTATTAACCACTTACAGAAGCTGCATAAAATAAGAAAACAATTATGAGATTGTGTCCTTGTGTCCCCGCGCATATTTCGTCGATACTAGGATGAAATATGATACATTGTGCCTACGTTAAAAATATTCGGTATAATTTTTAATTTTTATTAATATCGGTCAAACGTTAATTAATATATTTGGCATAAGCGTAACAAATATCGAAAGTTATATATTTTATGCAAAGTGGTTATTCGTAAAAAGAATGGAGTACGGTTGAAACACAGTTATCGTAACGATGTGCAACTTGAAATCTGAAATATTTTTCAACATGGAAAATAGTGAATTAAATACGACGGCTCTTAACTTCTGACATTCTGAACTACGGCACCAGAGCTATAGCGCGCATATTTCTAAAATAAAACACTTGAGAAAATGGCTCAAGCTGTAATATTTCTGACCTGTATTTCCGAGGTACCCAGTCTGAATCTCCTGGCTGAGACTCCTCGCGGTTTTCTCCAAGTTTTTAATGCAAATGACGTGACAGTACATCAATTAGTTCAGAAACAATTACACGTACTTCCATATCCATTAAAATGTCCTATTCCGCAATAGCTCTATAATTCAACGGTGCGTAATCTGAGATACCGGGCCGCGCCACATTTCAGGCGGTTATTCGCTTGCTTCCCACCGTGGCAGCACGGGTTAGAGCCCAGGGCTGGTTACGTGGGATTCGTGGTGGACAAAATGGCACTGGGACAAGTTTCCTCAGAGTACTTGTGTTTCCTCTGCAAATCTTAATTCCACCTATTGCTCCACAATGACCATCATCGATCATCTGGGGCTGGTCATTAGGTCATTAGTGGACGCGTTACCAAGTGGACTCAGTCTCACTCCACTAAGAATAATAATAAAAAAATTCTGGGATACAGAAAGAGTAGTATCACGAACCCCAGAAAGTATATTTCATTTGCAATAAATAAATACCACAACTAATAAAATTTGGAAAACACATAAAATATATTCGAGAGAGTGTAATCAAAACTGTAGAATAAATTTCCATTGTTAAATTGTGATATATGCAATATTACATGTATGTCTATCCAGAAATAATCGTCTATCAGGCACCTGCGGTTCTCACTCCATAAAGCAGAGCTCTATACTCAGGGGAAAAGGTAGCATGGGAATTACATTTCAATTTGTCTAAGTTCCAGCATATAGGATAGGCTGGCCCAAAATCCAGTTAACTTTTTATTAAAATATAAACTAAAACACTTTAGGAATTTCTTTATTATTTATCGGATTTACAAAAATTGTTCGAAATGAGATCCTCCACGTTCAATGCACAACTCAAAACGCTGTGATATCATTCTACAAATTGAGTGGCAAGTTTAAATCTGAACCCTCCCGTCAATACAAGAGTACCTTTAGCATGTCACCGCACTAAATCTGTAAGGGAGAAAGATAAAGCTGCCTTGTTACAGGCCGTGGAGGCCCATGGGGTTGTGAGAGGTCGAGGCTCCTACATTAACTAGACAGACGGCTCACAGATGGCGGTGAGGTGTTCAACCTCACAAACGATCAATATACGAGGGAAAGTGAAAGAGATATACATACTTAGTTTTGCTTCAAAACTGCGACGGCTGCAGTATAAAAATGTCGGATCCAAAAAAAATGGACCTTTCGTCATTTCCGCCTAGATCCAGAAAACATTAACCTTTACCCGCAGCCCTCTTCACTCTCCATGCCGTGGTACTCAAACACGCAGGGAACCTCATCTCGGAAAACCTGCATGTAGACCCCACATCTAGGTGAAAGTTAATGGGATATTAATGATTTTGGGCTATCAGCACAGCGGGGGTGTAGGCAGAGCTGTCGTTTCCTTTTCGGACCTGAATACTGTGGGTCAGAACCGTATATATATATATTACACTAACTCATTCTACACAACTCTACCCTGAAGATGGAGGCAATATTTACCCCCGATACGTCGGCAACACTAGCCAAATCCGCACGGTGCAAAGAATCTAGAGTTAAGTCAACATAAATCAGGGATAATACGTTATGTAATCTTCCACCTGCTGAACAAAAATACCGTGAAGACAGACATCTAAACCAAGGCCGTGTGTGACGAACAGCAAACTGTTTGCCTTGACTATCATGCTCAGGCGGAGTAACACGTGAGAGGACAGTGCAAATTATTGCGGCTGTAGTTAATGCGTTGTAATATGTACTCTAACTCGTATCCTTGCCTTAGTCACATCCCCGTCACGTATTTTCCGACAGTTTGGCGAGCAAATAGCTACATGTGCATAAAATGAGGGCAAGTCCACACCTTGTGCAGGCATCTTACGGAAGAAAAGCTCTGTACATGTAACTCTGAATTTCCTACCGGTGCAGGAATATCGCAAACAGACTCTAGTAATGTAAGATTTGAGGCGTTCACGGCGGTGACTATGAAGAAAGCAGTCTTCTGGGATTTGGCACCGCGTATATGTGGTGCTAACCGACGTTTCGGAGGAACGTATCGCCTGATACACGTGTATTTTTCCACAGTCTGCTTTTACCGGTTCTCACGGTCTCTTTGCTTGCAGATTCTTATATATTTTTTCTTCTACCCTGAAGATGGAGGCGATACGTTCCTCCGAAACGTCGGTTAACACCACATATACACGGTGCCAAATCCCAGAAGACTGCTTTCTTCAGACTCTAGTAATATTTTAATGATGTCTTAAGGGTTTATGTCAAAATGTGGAGATGACGCACAGTAGAACACAATCTACAGGCCGCGGAAAACATAACTCCTACTTCCGTAAGCCGCTCCTATCACGATTACCACATATCATACAGGTATGATGAGTCTTTCGTCTCAAGACCAGTTACGCTGTTAAATCTATCCCTGTAACAGGCCGTGGATGCCCATAAGGTTGTGAAATGTCGAGGCTCCCATATTTTCTAGACAATCGGCTCACAGATGGCGGTGATGCTGCCAGCCGGCCGCCCGTTAACCCCTAGGAAAATTCCTGGTAGTCATTTCTGTTAAAGGCTGAGTCGACCCCAGGACCATAATGCGGCTGGAAAGATTACATTAATTAAAAATCCAATGACATCATCAGGAAATGAACTCGCGACCTTCCGGCTTGTAGCCTAGTGCCTCAACCAAATCACGCTACCGCGTGCCATCTTATACGTGTAGAACCCTTTTGTCTTTGTGTAGTTTAGTTCAATAGGCATGTAACAAAGAACGTAAAGCAGTTCACGTACCCAGGAAAGGGAGATAGATAGAAAGAAGGACGAAGAAAAGAATGGGAAATATAAATAAATAAGAGAGAGAGAGAGGAAAAGAGAGAAGAAGAAATGGAGAGAAAGAGCAGAATGGAGAAACATTCCGATCATAACAGAGGTCTCCACACCAATCCTTGTGAAAAACATGTAACAACAATAACTCTGACACAATTTGCTTAAGTGCCTTCCTCAATAAATGATGGACATAATTAATGAGCGTTTGCACTATTTACATCACCAGACGGGAGGAGTGTCTATTTTGGCACCTCGCGTCTAGGCTGCCAACTGATGCCTCGATGCGTGCCAAGAAGCCAGACGTCCCCTCGCGCAAGTCTGTGGTGAGTAGGTTATACATCCTTTGTCTGAATACAGATAGCGGCAATATGAAAAGAACTCGTGAGATAAACAAATGCTATATGGTAAGATAGACAGTAGATATTGCAGCAACATGGAAGTGATATGCGCTCCATAGATAAACGTGATACGGTAACAGTAGATACAGCAGCAACATGGAAGTGATATGCGCTCAATAGATAAACATGATAAGGTAACAGTAGGTACAGCAGCAACATGGAAGTGATATGCGCTCCATAGATAAACGTGATAAGGTAACAGTAGATACAGCAGCAACATGGAAGTGATATGCGCTCAATAGATAAACGTGATAAGGTAACAGTAGATACAGCAGCAACATGGAAGTGATATGCGCTCAATAGATAAACATGATAAGGTAACAGTAGATACAGCAGCAACATGAAAGTGATATGCGCTCAACAGATAGAGGTGATAAGGTAACAGTAGATACAGCAGCAACATGGAAGTGATATGCGCTCAATAGATAAACGTGATAAGGTAACAGTAGATATAGCAGCAACATGGAAGTGATATGCGCTCCATAGATAAACGTGCTAAGGCAAGAGAAACTGACGATGTAGTAACGATATGAAAAGCAAAAGTAGTAAAGTAGGGATGGAGATGATACGAAAGGGTTTATCTTTATGGATCTACAGCCCTTCGTTGGACCTTGGCCGCCTTTGTGGGTTCTTGATTCTATACACAGTCAGTAGGACTCCTTGGACGGGGGATCAGCCTGTCACAAGGCCTCTGCCTGTACACAGGAAAACACAAAAACAGAATATACCCACAGATATCCATGCCTTGCGTGGGATTGGATCCCACGATCCCAGCGGTCGAGCGAGCGAAGACGGTTCATACGTTAGTCCGCGCGGCCAGTGTGATCGTCAGGAAAGGTATTGGAGCTCAGTAAGTTAATGTGCTAAAGTCAGATAAGTAACAGGCATAACGACGAAACGTAATGCATTAGTATTCCATACATAAATGAGTTAAAGGAAACAGAAAGTCAAATTTACAGTGGAGATAGATCGCATATACACCCAGAAATTTTATGGGAAGCATATATTTCTATGTTAGACTTGAAAATCAATTGGCGGGGGCCGTGAAAAAATACGTACTGACTTCTGGAATGTACCGCTATATACAGGGTGTTTCACGACTTTAGGGCATAACTGCAGGAGGTGATTTCTTAGGTCTTTGTGATCAACAAGTTCATATAAACATGTATCCGATTTTGGACGGTTACGGAGTTATTTATGACTGTTTTAAACTCATAATAGAAGGTAACGATTACTGACAATAAACAGAACAAAATAATAAACCAGCATAATACATGATACAGTTAAAGTATGAATGTAAAGTTAACTTCGTGAAATTGCCTTTAATTTGATTTGATTGGTGTTTAAAGCTGATTTTCGAAAATGCCACCGCCGGCCGCAACACAGACTGCCGCTCGGTTGTGAACCGCGCCGGACATATCAACCCACCCCAACTTAGGTACCTCTCAAGTGTCGAGATAAGGAGAACGCTCTGTCTGTAGCTGGCTAAAAATAGCGACCCGACAGCTGACAGACACGGTTCACACGAGGGCGTGTACGGGAATGAAAACACGTTCATAACTCCGTAACCGTCCAAAATCGGACACATGTTTATATGAACTTTTTTTATCACGAAGACCTAGGAAATCGCCTCCTGCAGCTATTCACTAAAGTCGTGAAACACCCTGTATAGATGTTGACCGATGTTTCGGAGGGACGTTACTGCTTCTATTTTCATGGCACTGAACCAGACTACACATCACATCTCAGAAATCTAAATCTTTCTGTATCTGAATACTGGACGACGATGCGATCCTTGGAGAGTATATCGGACGATTATCAGTTTACTGGGATCTGCGTTTTGGCAGGGAGGAGGTACGAAAATGGGTCAGTTGAGACTGTGCCACAGACACACTCCGTTCCGAAAAACGTATGAATTTAATACTAAGTGTATTGTTATAGATAGCTATTTAACGCTACATGGACATGCACAGCTTTCTTGCCAGAAGAACTGAAACATATTAGGCCATTGCGCAGTCATAAGTAAAAAGTAAAGTTGTCCCTGTGCTTAAGTACCGTATTTACGCATGTATAGGCCGAACATTTTTTGCCAAAAATTCAAGAGGAAAACTGGGGTGCGGCTTGTATTCGAAATATTCAAAATTACACACATTTTTTTCGTCAACGTCGAATTTTCTCCCTGCTGCTCGATTTCCGTGTTCTTGTGCGTAACGCACCACTTGAAGTTTAAATTTAGACGTATAACCTACTCTTACTCGACCCATGTTTCACTCAGAACTAACCAGGCAAGTCAAGTAAAGGCGAAAAGGTTATAACTCTCCCCCGCAATGCCTTTGTTCCGAGCGGTACCGTTATTTTCGCTAGTTGCGAACTTAGGAATGCTAAACGTTGCCAAATTTCGGAATAATTTCTACTCCTGAAATAATATTCCAAGAAAATTATTTTTTCTATAATTTCTGTCTGAAAATTGTGCTGCGGCCTATACACGCACGCGGCCTATACATGCGTAAATACGGTAATTCAGCACTACGCCATGAAGGCGTATGGGCAGTGGGTGTATAATCACATTTTCTTGACGTCGGCACTAGTTGGAGGTGAGTGGTAAGCTTCACGCACCGTCCGCTTTACCCCCGAGGAAAGAGCCACGATACCCATTTTATATGAGGTTGGGTGCACTCCAGGCCGGTCTGGACGAATTGGAGAAGTGAAAATTCTTCCCCCGCCGGGACTCGAACTCCGGCTCCTCCGTCCTCCAGCCCGTAGCCAGTCGCTATACCGACTGAGCTATACCGGCTCCTGAGCAGACACCAGCAGCGGAGTGAAATATTTTATGATCTGATTTCCTTGCATTGTTTTTGTAACCTGTTGCTATATGGGACGACGTTCTTAGTGGAGTGAGACTGAGACCAGTTGGCACTGCAGCCACTCCTCGCCTATTGTACCAGTCCCAGATGACAGTTGATGGTGATTGTGGAATGAAGATTGGTAGGGGAAACCGAAGTACTCGGAGAAAACCTGCCGCAGTACTACTTTGTCCACCGTAAATCCCACATGACTAGATCCGGGCTGGAACCCTGGCCGCTGCGGTGGGAAGCCAGTGACTTACCGCTTGAGCTATGGTGCGACCAGATTTGAGACAAAGTTACAAATAAAACATTGTAAATTTCCAACATACCACACCATAACGCTGGAATCGAATCACTGACCTATGAAATTATGGTAAATGTTTAATAATATTGCAAACATATCACATGATAAGTGGAAAACAAACTAGAGTGTCTTGGGGAAAATACATGTCTCGGCAAAGAAACACGAAGTTTCCTCCTGTGTACTTGAGAACTGCTTGCATAAATTATTCTTTATTCGAATCACAGATAACTTGGTCTGTGCGCAAGTGATGTTTATATTTGGCTCTCACATCGACAGACCAGGCGTTTGTAACTGGCCGACAGCGCGCCGCTAGCTCGCTGCATTCGAACACACCTCATAGTTCAGGAGATGTGAATTCGGGAATACTACATTCCAGCAGCTCTTGTTAACAAAATGATGCTGATTCATGCAGGTACAGCATAGAAAGAGAGTTCGAAAACATGTGGCATCACTTGCCACGGAGCATACATTTGCAGCCCGCAGTCATTCACGCTCCAAACTCTCGTGAAAGTATGTACATATACAGTGTATACTCCAGAGAATTATTAATTTATTAGCAATGCGCGTGCCACACACAAAAATATAATTCGGTCATCGGCTTACAGCCGTACGTCTCACCTTGTATCTTGAACGAAAGACATTCAAAATGAAATGCCATGTTTACGAATATTCTTACTTCACATGCAAGCCATCAAGTGGCGCCTCCACCGACATTCCCGCGAAATCACTGCAACTGGCGCGGTGACGAATTTATATTGGCACCATTTAAGGGGAGTGGGCTCGCACTTTCTTCTCTAAATGTCTTGTTATGTGATGTGACAATGTAACCTATTCATCTCAGTGTGTTTCGTGACATGACGCCCGAAAGTCAGAACAACGAACTCAGAATAGACGTTCACTGCTAGGCAAAGAATCGGTAAACACATTTCCGCTGCAACGAATACGCATGCAACAAGCTGTAAACAAGCCTTCCCAACAATATGGAGGTGTTCTTTTCTGCGTGCCCCGTGCAAAGTGGATATAAAGAAGAGTTCAGTTGAGAAGAGTCAGTTGAGTTTCGAGTCAGCCTGCCAGGATACGAGCTTGGGAGCAGCTGCAGATAGAACTGAGAGAGTCGGCAGTGGAAGGTGATTCAGAAGAAATGACAAGAAGGGAATTAGGCTGTGCAAAGAGATTTCATATGTGATTTGAAGTTAGAGTTAGACTTATGAATTCGTTGCCAGGAAACGACTAGCGAAGACTAGGAACCGCGATGCGGGTGTAATATTCAGCTGTAAATTGTGCATATTAGCGATAGCGCTGTTTTGCCTGTACCTGTGTGTATAGGGTGTCGATAAATCCAATCATCCAATCCAAAACCCGTCTTATAAGTCATGCAAAACCCCAACACGTGACGGTATTATTATCCTAAAGTCTTTCAAATGTTGCTGTGAACATAATACTATGAAACTGATTGGCTACAACGTCATTGTGAGGCTTCAAGAAGACACGTCATATGAGACAAATCGATGGCTCAGTTGCTATATATATAGTACATTTAGATGCCCTAGCAGCACACCCAGTTACAGTAACTGCAACCAAATGCTGATGTGGCTGCCGCCCGTGATGCGATATCCCATTTACACCACATCTTTCCTCCCACCACGAATCCCAAAAGTGAATTAACGTATAGGGAGACGACTAACAGTTTCAGTAATCACTTTCACACGTTTCGATAAGCGTATTTCTTTGACAAACCCCCATTAAACGGAACTCTTCTAGCGGAATTCGGTGACTGAACAGGTCAGAATACTGTCCGAGCTTGGACAATTCACTGACCCAGGAACTGATCATTTCCGTGTGGAAACGAAAGGTAGCAAGAATGCGCCTATTGGCTTTCGCCATATCTGTGAGAAGTACGACTTATGAAGCTTCTCACTGTATAATTATCTCTGAAGTTAATACTTCTGATTTAATTAACTTCTATCTTCTCCTGACATTGTCTTTTATATTGCCGCATGTTGCCTATGTAACGCGACAAGTAAATTCACGCGAGTTTCGGATTTGGCTAAGACGTTTATTGGACAATCTCTTCTATACTCTCAAGTACGTAGGTAAGTCAATAAGTAAGTTACAAATGGATATAGAAGCTAAACAAATAAGAGTACTGATTAGAAATATGCTTTGATTTCTCAACATAATCTCCCTGTACATTGAGGAACTTGTCCCATCGTTTCACAAGCCCCTGAAAACCAGGAGCATAAAATTCTTTGGGCAGCTGTCGGAAGCAGGCGGTGACTTCCCTTACTACAGCTTAATCGTCAGGAAAATGTTCAGCCGAAAGATGATGTTTAAGAAGGCCAAACAAATGGAAGTCGCTTAGAGCAAGGTCGGGGCTATACGGAGGATGCTCGAGGACTTCCCACTTGAAATTTCGCAGCGTCTCATTTGTCTTGTTGGCAGTATGGGGACGCGCGTTGTCATGCAAGAGCAACACGCCTGGTTCCGACAGCATCCCGAAGAATTTTATGCTCCTGGTTTTCAGGGGCTAGTGAAACGATGGGACAAGTGCTTCAATGTACAGGGAGATTATACTGAGAAACAAAAGCATTTTTCAAATCAGTACTCATATTTACTTAAGTTCTATCCATTTGTAACTTACTTATTGAATTACCCTAGTACAATTATTCGCAACTTCACTATCACAATTATTTGCATCGCTGATCTAGGTGAAGTGTGTCGATCCCTTTGTCGGATGCGAGCTTCCTTCTGCTCTAGTCGAAGCTACACTAAGAACTGACTGGTTCAGTCCAAGTCCAAGTCCAAGTCAAATTGCGACTGACGGTCAGTCAGTCAGTAAGTCTTGGTGTCAGACATTTATTACTGTTTGGCATTTACGGTCTTGTCTTTGTGGTGCGCCCTCTCTGACGAGAGGACGGGTCTGCCTTTTGTATATGTTGTTGGTCCTTGCCAGTGCAGTCTTTCTCGGGTACGAGTCTCTTGGGACTCGCGACCATATTTTACTGTCTCAGATTTGAGACTTCCCTTTTCGTCGCCTCCTACGACTCGCAGGGTCACAGTGGAGGTATTCGACCCCACCTCCACACGGGGATGTCTTCTGACTCACTGACTGGTCTCGTGCACTCGGACTGAATAGAGCGGACCATGTAGGAGGCTTTGGTTTCCGCGTGCTGTTATGCAACGAACGTGGGAATCCGTTTCCAATAAGTATACCGTCTGTTGTAACTGTGGAAACTCCACTGTTAGATTGCTAGCCGTTGTATAGCAATGGATGCGTTCCGATTCCTAGCCATTGTAGCGAGAACGTCACTCGTTGCCTAGGAAATCAATCCTCATCTCCTCAACCATTCCGGCTTTCTCGCGGCACACCACAATATTATATTTTCTAGTTTAATTACAAATGGGTAATCAATAAAAGGTAACTGATTGACAATCCTAACAACTATGCGATCTTCACTGACACCCACTGCCAATGTCTCTCAGCCTGAGCTGGGTGGAGCACAGCTAATTCATTCGTTTACAAATTGTAAACAAATGATTCCTCGTAAGTTGCTGTGCGTCACACTGGCGTTGTTTAGTCTCTCTCTACATAAACATCATCGCACACTAAACGTTACTTCGCTTAACAGATTAATTTTTCTCTATCTTTTTTTTAGATGGTTGTATACGGCTTTCTGCAACTGATAATTACGCTACCGGAAATGAAACCTCATCATTCAAGGAATTCAGAGTCTCATTGCAGTGTTTACGAAAGCCTCATTATGTAGAACCCAACGATCTACACACCTTTACTATGTCACCTTTCGTGGGAATATGTGACAGTAATAATTTCCTGGTCAGTACTTTGTTCTCGAGATTATTTGGACCCAAGAGAGATGTAGTGACAGGAAGGTGGAGAAAACTGCATAATGAGGAACTTCATAACTTGCATTCTTTGCCAAGTATAGATAGAATGATCAAATCCAGGATAAGATGGGAAGTGCATGTAGCACGAATGGGGAGAAACGGAATGCATATAGGATATTGGTGGGGAAGCCAGACGAAGAACAAGACGTAGGTGAGTGGATAATATTAAAATTTTCCTAGAGAGATGGGCTAGATTGATCTGGCTCAGGATAAGGACCGCTGGTGGGATCTTGAGAACATGGTAATGAACCTTCGGTTTCATTTATAAAATGTTGGGAAATTCTTGAGTAACTGCACAACTGGTGGATTCTCAAGGAGGCGTCAGCCTCATGAAGTTAGTTATTCAGTATTTTATTTCTGAATATCCCCAATCCATTTCTTCAGAGTGACAGACCTAGTTTCATACCAATACTGGGTCCGGCAGGGAAACCTGACGTCTTTACTATCATTTACTATTAGAAACAATTTTTTCCCCCTTGGCGCTACAGCCCCAGTGGGCCTAGGCCTACCTCCATGAACTTCTCCGTTCACTTCGGTTTTTCTAGATCTTACACATCCGGTAGGACTCCTTGGGCGGGTGATCAGCTCGTCGCAAGGCCTCTACCTGTACACAAACACAGAAAAACGCACACACACAAACTAGACATCCATGCCCTGAGTGGGATTCGAACCCAGGATCCCGGTTTCCAAGCGAGCGAAGACAGTACATGCCTTAGACCGCTCGGCTACCGTGACCGGCATCAGAAACCATTAGGTAACATTAATTAAAATGAACGTATGCAGTTATTACAAAGTTTAAAACTTTAGACAACTTTAGAACACGGGCTAATATAATGTTCTGAAATGAAATGTGGCAAGCATTACGGGAATTTAGCCTTCTCTAAAAGAATACACTCTCAATTTGCTGCCGTCATTGCTATGCACACGAACTTTTCCATCTTTCCACTGGATTCGTGCTCTGTCCTCAAATTATCACGTGACAGAGTAACTAGAGATGGGCTTTGGACTGATGGTCGGATTTATTGCACTCTTTGATACAGAGCGCGATACTCCTTCCTCTGGATTCTTGAACTCTCCCCGGCCTCAGCTGCCAGCTTCTCACAGCAACAGCCCACAAGGGCTGAACCCCAGCAGGTGACTAACGAACTCACTGACTGACTAATTCAAGTCACTCGCTAACCAGCTCAACTCAATTGACTAACTGCCCTGCTTATAATATCTCTGTTGCAGTTTACGGGTCGTTGCCCAGTAACGGCCGTTGTCAAGTTGTTTTGTTTCGTGATCGCTGCCTCTCAACAGGTCTACATGCCACAATATTATAATTTTGCCCTGTATTGTACTTTCATTTCTAAATCGACCTCCTTAATCAGCTTCTAAAATAGCTTTGTGTTCTTTATGACACTTCGCCTGTGTTTAGTACATTAACACAATTCTCAACAGTCTAGCAGCTGATATGTTCCACTCCGTTCTAGTAAAGTAACGAAATTTTAATATATCCTAATATGTTATCATGTTGTAATTCCCCTAACGAATCGTGTTCACAGAGCAGGCTAGCGCTGCAATGACGCTGTGTTTTCATATTCGAGAGGTACCTGGTTTAAATCTCTGATTACAAGCTGTCATCCGATTTTGTGACTATTTTCACTCTGTCCAGGCAAATGCTGGCACGGTACCTGTAAGAAGCCCATAATCCTCTCCTTCGAAAGCTTGGCCTACTCCATTCAAGAACACCTTCCATCTCTTTAACGCAATATAAGCTCTGCTATGGGAACAGCGTCATTAAGGATCTTAAACAGCTAATCAATCAACGATTCAACGGTGCTGTAATTTTCAAATGCGAAGATATTCATCGGGTCGAAACAAATGAACACAGAATTAGGTTTTACATAAGCCAGATGTGTCCACTTGTACTAATAAAAGCTAGCGTGATCTTGTGAATACGGTAATGAACCTTCAGGCTTCATAACAAGTACCTAATTTCTTGATCAGCTGAGTGCCTCTTCTCAAGCTTCTCAAGCAAGATTGCCCATGGAGTAAATTTACTGTTTGCCAAAGATATTCTTCTGCGCAAGCGCTTTAATATTCCCTTGTCTTTCGTTGTTTGGTAACAGTGAAATGCATCAAGCGATCTCCTTGAGATAAAGATAATTAGGAATAACTTTGTTTACTTCAAGCAGTGTACTAAATGCCACATATCAGTTAAAACGCTGAGGTACAAAGAGGCAGTAAAGACGACTGGTTTCAGCAAGCGCTTAGAAAGCCAGGCATATGTTCGTAAGCTAACCTAACCTCAACAAGCGCTATGAGGAAGTCACGGTCAGCGTATGTAAGCATGCGTATCACGTTTCGTTGTCGTTTAAAGCCAAATGTTTTATTTAAACTGTACTGCATGTGTAAACAAAACAACAAAGTGTACGTAACAAATGAGACGCGTCTCGCTGAATGGTTTCACAGTCTCCCAACAGAAGCTGGAATATGCTTACAGAATCTTCAACAGTAAAGGTCGGTACATTTTTACATCACATTCATTTCAACTGGAGTTTTGTTAGCTTCATTCAAACAATAAACCGTTCTTTATTACAGCAGTTTTAACCCTCTCTCTCTCTCCGTCCAAATATATTCACTGTTGCTACTACAGCTTTTCAAAAGAAGACGAAATGCGAATATTTCATTGCGTTAACTGCCACGCTTATTTGCATGAAGAACAAAGGTAGGGGAGCGTGGGATTGCCGCGGGCTTCTGGCAGTAACGGACACCCGTGTTTACCTGACAATTCAGTAGCCAGAAACATGTTACATACAGTATGTATATTTCCTCGAGACTCTATACTAAGTTCATTTTGGTGTTTTATTCATTGCTTCGACTTACTATTGGCTTCCTCAGAGCATATGGCCAGGTAAGTTGATAGGCTCTGTACACATTTCTTGGTTAAACTACTGCATAAGCGATATGTTTTAAAATATAATTGATATCCCTGTAACAGGCCGTGAAGGCCCATAGAGTTGTGAGACGGCGAGGTTTTCACATTTTCTCTTAACAATCAGCTCACAGATGGCGGTAAGGTTGTCAGCCTTACGCCCCAGCCACCCTTTTTCCCCCGGAAGATTCCTGGTACTCATTTCTGTTAGAGGCTGAGTCGACACCAGGGCCATAGTGCGTCTGGAAGGATTAGGTAAATTGAAAAAATTCCACCTCATCGGGATTCTAACCCACACTCTTCCGGTTTGTAGTATAGTGCGTCAACGAACTACGCTAGACTGTCTCCTTCCAGAGGAAAATAAGACCGCAGTCGCTTTATTGTGGATGCACTGGCGGAAACTTCTCAGTCAACACGTGTTTAGGTTAGCGCCGGATACTACTACTGAGGGCTACTTCCGGAAGCGCAATAACTGCTAACTTCTTGAGAAGCCGCTGGGCCACGTCGATCCAATCCATACCATCCTATCCTATATCTCTAAGATCCATTTTAATATTGTCCACCCACATACGTCTTCGTCTTCCTAGTGGTCTCTTTCCTTCTGGCTTTCCCACAAATATCCTATACACATTCCTCTTCGCCCCATTCGTGCTACATGTCCTGCCTATCTCATCCTCCTTGACTTCATAATTCTAATTATATTTGGCGAAGAGTAAAAGGTATGAAGCTCATTATGCACCTCCTGTAACTTCATCTCTCTTCGGTCCAAATATCTCCTCAGCACCTTATTCTCGAACACCCTCAGTCTATGTTCCTCCCTTGATGTCAGACACCAAGTTTCACAGCCATACAAAACAGCAGGAAAAATTATAGTTTTGTATATTCTAATTTTTATGTTTTAAGACAGCAGACGAGAAGACAAAAGGTTCTGGACTGAATGGTAGCAAGCATTACCCGAGTTCAATCTCCTCTTAATTTACTCCTGAATCAGGTTTTGATTTGTTACTGTCGTTTCCGAATATCTGAACTGTGCCACATTTTCAAAACACCTGCTACCTGTCATGATTTTGCCCTGTATTTTGGTGACGAGACAGCAACATGTACATAGTTTTCTCTGTGTTTACTTCTTGACGAACGTCCTTACTAGCGTCAATATCTACGCGCATTAGTTACGTGTATTTTGTACATATGTTACAGCATGCCGACCTTGAAGTAGAAGGAAACTGAAGGATGCTTCCAGAGTGCAGAAGACATGAGCGCAGCCGTGGAGTGTGTTCTGATGGCAAAAATGAGTGACAGAGAAGCTGCACACCGGTTTCATTTACTGAGGAGTTGGCTCCCTGACAGAACTTCAAATACTTGTATAAGGAAAGGTTATGAAGTTCAGACCCCACCAAGAGTAGGTACATTTCAGCGAATACTCATCGTCGGATAGGAAGAACTCGCTAACCATCAAGAATTTTGATAGCTGGAATTCTGTCTTCCTGAACAGAGAAGAATGCCACACAGGTTCGACAGAGAGGAAAGGATGACTGAGGAAGACATCCACCCGTCTGTGAAACACCAGAATCTACTACAACCCTGATACGAGAACATCCCTTCAGTAAACCACAGGATTTTTCAGTCTTCTGCGTCGGTTCACGAAGAATGTACGGCAGTGGAACACTGGCCACTGTATTATATTTGTGACATGTACCATTCTACTCACAGTTTTATTAAAATATATAATTCTCAAAGTTAGTACGTTTCTAACCAATAATAATGACGACAACATGCTCTGTTTGATGAGCATTTGAAATGTTATGTTTCAACATGAAACATATGTATGAACGCCATACCATTACCCTTTTAAATTTCCTAAATCTGTAATAACAATATGGCGGGTTGGACGAACCTGCGAGCTACAAGCGACAGTAAAGAAGAAAAAGTCAGGGTCCTGAAATGATGCATGGTAACAAATCTTTGATACACATGTAACACTTCTTGAAGACATTTCTTGTAGAGCACAAAATAACAACATGGCAGCCGTGTAATTCGTTTTCGCTTTGAGTCTGGTAACTGTAACGGACGAACTACCACGTATTAGCGTAGATACGTTACCGAGTTGCATCACAGACATAACTACGCGTCACATATGAATTATTTTTATGCGTCAAAATTACAAATATGGCGATCATGTGAAACTTTGGCGTTATATTCGACACACTAAACATAGACAATGATGATGATGATAATAATAATAATACTAATAATAATAGCAGTACTTCTAATAGTGAAATATGTACGAATATAAATCCGTGAAACGGGAAACTAAGTTTTATGAATTCTGCCCGGAACTTCTTGTTTGCATGGGAGCAATACAAGAGCAAATAACTGTCACTTCACGTGCTGCATTTTTTTCCCCTTGGCACTACAGCCCCAGTGGGCCTAGGCCTACCTCCATGAACTCCGTTCACTTCGGTTTTTCTAGATCTTACACATTCGGTAGGACTCCTTGGGCGGGTGATCAGCTCGTCGCAAGGCCTCTACCTGTAGATAAACACAGAAAAACGCACACAAACATCCATGCCCTGAGTGGGATTCGAACCCACGATCCCGGTTTCCAAGCGAGAGAAGACAGTACATGCCTTAGACCGCTCGGCTACCGTGACCGGCACTCGTACTGCATGTTACTCGTACATACTAGAAAACTGTGCAAGTGCACTGAAGGCCATTATCGACTTAAACACATAATGGAGACATCTCCCACTCCCCTCTGCAGGCATGTCTTCGATTCTGTCGAGATGGCTTCGGAAACACCGGTCATGCAAGTTGGTACAGTGGAGAATTATGCAAAAAGGCTTTTATTCAATGTTTATTTCACGGCACCCTTTCAACAGCAGAAACCATATAGCGTAAATGTGACGGACGGATGATAATAACATTGAGTTGGTCTTTTTTTTATTGCTAGTGGGGTGGGACTAAGTCCCTTGTACTGCGGCCACTTCTAGCCTATTGTACCAGCCCCAGATGACAGGTGAGGGTGATTGTGGAGCAATTGGTGGAATCAAGATTGGCAGGGGAAACCAAAGTACTAGGAGAAAACCTGCCCAGCGACACTTTCTCCATCACAAATCCCAATTGACCAGACCCGGGATCGAACACGGGCCGCCGCAGTGGGAAGCCGGCGACTAACCGCTTGTGCTATGGCGCGGCCTATTAGTAGGCTTAGTAGAGGTTTTTGGAAAAGGCGGTCAAATGCGCATTTAGAGACATTGACAGGGAATGCGAAAGGACAGACCGATAAAAATTATGAAAAAATACTTTAGCTAGGCAATTCGGTAATCCGCGCAGACTCACGTAGGTTACTTCTCGCATATACACGTAAGTCCCTATGACGGCTACAGCAAGCTTTTCAGTAAAACTTTCTGTGAGCAATAGCTTACTAGCATCTTGCGGGAGCGAACTTTTGAGGAAAAAAATAGTTCTCATCTCTCTCGGATTTGAGGGTAGCACAGCGGTGGTTATGGTGAATTCTACCTTCTGGAATATAACGCCGTGCCGTCCGTGTGAAAGTCAACCGACTCCTCGCAGGAATGTGTCGCCTTAACATTCAGAGGCCTTCTTCATTCTTGTTTCTTGCTTGGATTATTCTTTTACCCTGAAGGTAGAGGCGAAATGTTCTTTCCACAAGTCCGTTGACTTTCAACGGGCTACACGGCGTCATACCCCAAAAGACAGAAATCCTATTTCTTCATGCTTCATTTACAGATGTAATTTCATATCTGTAGAGATACGTGACGCTGACACATTGCTAGCACTGAAATAAAGCTTCAAGCATTCTAAACATTCAGGGCGGTGACTGGTTATCGTCAATCTCCGTCCAACTTTACCTCAGAGAAGTAACAGACTGGTATCCGCAGGGCATCAGAAATATTTTGGTGATGGAATAAAGATATCGCCGCCTATGCAAGCAATTCAGTGACTGTTCAAGAGTTAAATACATAAATATGGCGGACAATGATGTAGCTAGTGCCAGCTGGACTTCAGCGTAGCATTTACAGATTCCTTATCCTCGGGACACGAAAATAACTTTCTCGTCTGTTTGAGCCCTACCTTCCGGACTATTATTACTGCGAGAAGCTCCGAACTAAACAGAGACTATAAAATTCAGGATAGGCCTACGTTGTACTCGTATTTACCAGAAGTACTGAGGAGAATGTGAAACTCAGAGGGTGTTTGAAAATGCGAACAGAGCTGATGAAGTGACAGGATTCAGCAGAAGGTTGCATGATGTGTACTCTTCCGCAGCCATTAAGAGGAGGATCAAACCAAGGACAGTGGGACCCGCGGAGCATGCAGCTCGCGTTGGAGAAAGGGGAAAGGCATAAAATATATTTTAATGGGAAAGCCTGAAGGAAACATATAACTTCGAAGATCTGGTCGTAGATGAGAGGGCAACGCTAAAACGGATATTAGGGTAAGAGGATGGAACTGTAAGGACTGGGTTAATCTGGCTTGGGAGATAAGTACTGTTGAGAATTTCTGAACACGGTAATGAACTGCGGGATTAATGAAATACTGGAAAGTTCTGAACTACATGAGCACCTATCAGCTTCTCCACATGGACGCAACTCCGTTGGCTAATTTAGTTTGCCGAAGAGAATAATTATACTTACGAAATAGGAGATACAAAGAGGATGGTAAGAATTTTGAATTCTTCATCACCTAATGTTAGTCGTGTTAGGATAATTCAAGGAAGATGACTAGGTCAAACAGCGTAGCTTGCGCGAGTGGGATGAGAAAATCATACACAGAAGATCTGAGAAGAACCAATCGTCTACTTTCCTTTGACACGACACGGACCGCACAGAAAACTGGTTTCATGTGACTCAGCATAATATCCATTTGCTACATATTGTGAATATGTAATGAACCTTCGGGTTCTATGAAAGGGGGAATTCTTGACCAGCTGAGCAACTATCACCTTCACAGTGAGGTGCGATAGGTTTGATGAAATCCAATTTACGTAAGGTAGAAAGAGAACAGTGGGAGGGGAGGGGGTTAGAGCACTCGATCTATAGCAGTTACTTGCCTTTCATCATTGCATCTCGCCCTCCTATTGGCTTCTCTTCCACGCAGACTGCATAACATTTATTTGTAACAAAATGAACATCATAACTTTCAGTATTAAGAATTCATTTGACTCTATTTTGAGATAACCATTACATACAATATCATATTTACTTGAAGAGTTCTGTCTTCTGGGATACAAGGCCGAGTATGAAAGTCAGCCGACGAGTCAATGGAACATGCCCTCCGAAACTCTGGTAGATTTTAAACAGACAACATGGCGATGTTTCCCAGAAGATAGAACTCTTCATAACTACCGTTGAGAGAACCTCAGATCTTACACATGCTTGTTCATTTATTTGCAGTTTATTTAAGGACAGTTCCGTTAACTCTGACTATAGAGCTTCGAATGATTGCGTGTTGGTGAACAACGAAGTGGAAAGATATGAATACATAATTTAGGGTACTAGTCGTATACCGGAGTTTGCTTGAGGGACAGAGAAAACGCATGAAAACCCTCAGTCACAGTAGTTCGTGTACGGACCGAGATTAGAACCCTGCACCTCGAAAACAGAAACCGGAAACATTGACGCTTGAGCCAACTTTCTAGGCGTATATATTTATAATTATGGATTATGATAATATTTTCATGTTTTAACTGGCCAATAGTTCCAGTAGACTAATCTTACCTCGTCTGAATCCATTCCCAGACTGACTAGAAGCAAATCTTCATCAAACGGACACAGAAATTATATTTCTTGTTGTTAGGCGCACTGAGTATCGCGTGCAACTTAAACTACAAAGCATCTATCAATAATAATCGATTATTTCACACACACATATGAATAAACAGCACAAAATCGTTCAGCAAGAGGCAGAGTCCCTGGTTTATCTGAGCCCGCCTGCCCACCTACCTGCTCGCTTGTATTTTTAGTCCGTCCCTCTCTTGGCCGCAGAAGACGTCAGAAATACACCACTGCCAGTAGATTCCACCACAAGAGAGTACATATGTAAATGTTGATCCGTGTCGACGACTCCTGGACTGTTCTTTGCAGTGGAAATTCTAATGTACGCTCAGGGACTTAGCACGAATCCATGTAAACCGTTCAGAACTTCAACGCATAATTGTGCAAGCCAGGATACTAAAGAAGAAACAGAAAAGGGGGAAAGAAGAAGAAAGAGGCGACGTGGGAGGAATAAGACGAGGAAAATGAGACGATAAGAAAACTAAGTTATTGTTTTTCAGAGCACATGCACCCTGTACACCGCCACATGCCCTTCTGGAGATGCACTACTGTAATGAACTTCCAGAAGAGACTAGATCCATATAAAACAACGCCTATCACCAGATTCAGTCAGTAGATTGTATATATACGTCCTTCCTATACCACATTTAAGAAACCTCGCGTTATATTTAATTTATTTTAAAACTTTCTAAAAATTTAAGGCTTTATATTTCATCACTTAATACAAAAATGTATCACGGCAGTTTGCACTGTATAAATGGATCCATTTAACTCTGCAATTCAACAATAATGAATTTTATTTATTTATTTATTGATTAACGAACTATTTGATACTGTCCATGCTACCGATAGTGATTGAATGGGACAATAAAACTGATTAAACGATTATATTTCTGTTGAATTTAATCGATTTTATTAAAATGTAATTTATTTCGTTAATGCGTTGACGGCTTTAGTGTACCTCGATTGTGTTTCATGTCATTATCATTTCCGCATTATTCAGAAAACCATTACTGTACAAAACTGAGTACTTAAGTAATAACTTCAGTCAACAATTTAAAAATCACTAAAAGCATGTTTCACTCACGAACACATTGCTAATTTCCACATTACACATGTCATCATCGTGTATGTCATGAAATACAAAGTACAAATGTACTGACAGCCAGCGAATTAAGTTTAATTGTGGATGTGTAAAGCACTGCGGGATGAGTTATCAAATTCACTTCTTCCTTAGGACGTGTGTAGGGCCGCGGCATAGTTCAAGCGGTTAGTCGCTGGCTTCCCACCGCGGCGGCCCGGGTTCGATCCCGGGGTCTGGTCAAGTGGGATTTGTGGTGGACAAAGTGACGCTGGGGTAGGTTTTCTCCGAGTACTTCGGTTTCCCCTGCCAATCTTCATTCCACCAATTGCTCCACAATCACCCTCACCTATCATCTGGGGCTGGTACAATAGGCCTGAAGTGGCCGCAGTACAAAGGACTTAGTCCCACCCCACTAGCAATAACAAAAATTAGGACGTGTGTAAGAGGTCTGTTTGCAGGTCCTCAACACCTACAACTTGTGCCCACGCTCGCTCAGTGTGTATTCAACCTAGTTTCTATATTAAAAATAAAGTCATTAGCCGTCGCGTTTCACCTGAACCGCTCCACTGCAGCTGTAAAAAGCCAGTACAGTTTCCCTTCAACTCTCCTGACAGAATCACAAGTTCATAACCGAAACTAATTTTCTTACTGTGGTTCCGGCCAGAGCCGATTGCAGCGGCAGGGAGGTCGAAGGCATGAACCGTCTTTGCCCGCTTGAACCCTGCGATCGTGGGTTCGAATCCAACTCGAGGCATGTGTGCGTGTATTGTGTGTTTGTGTTGTTCTCTGTGTAGGTAGAGGCCTTGCGACGGGCTGACCCCCGTCCGAGGAGTCCTACCGACTGTGTAAAATATCAAGAAACTGAAAAGCGGTCAAGGTCAAGCAAAATACTGCAGAGCCATAGATAGGCTCCGGTCAGAGTTGAACCAAGTACGTGTTAATGTGCTGCCTGATCGGCCTTACCATATAGATTACTTGGATCACTGGTGAAATGGCGACTGATGGGAAATAAGAAAACTTTGGAGAAAAATTACCAAAATGACAATTTGGTCAACTCGAATTCCACACAGATATCTAGCAGTAACACTGTTGACACTTATTCAGGAGGTAGTTGGTTGGAATCTCGTTCGGGACACATTATCTAGACAGTCGGCTCACAGATGGTGGTAAGGTTGTCAGCTTTACGCGCCGGCCGTCCTTTACCCCCCCCAGGAAAATTCCTGGTAGTCATTTCTGTTAGAGGCTGAGTCGACCCCACGGTCATAGTGCGGCTGGAAGGATTGGGTCAACTGAAAAAAATCCACGTCATCGGGACTCGAACCCGCGACCTTCCGGCTTGTAGCATAGTGTCGCAACCAACTACGCTACCGCGTGCCCCCATTTTTCCGTTACAGAGTACGTTAAAAAGAAGTGGGGTGAAATATATGCAGAATTCAGGATATTGCACAATGAGGGACTTGACCGTTTACACAGAATGTATCGGACGGGAAGAAATGCATACAGAATATTGGTTGGAGAACATCCAGAGAATTGGCAACCTGGTGGACCTAGTACAGTGTAAGGTTGGAAGATACGTCGAACTGGCTCAGGATCGCGTCCAGTGGCATGTTTTGACATTAGCGATGCTGAACCACTACCAGGTAATTAAGTTAGTTACTTAAGATCTGGAAGTAATCAGCGGTTCAATTGTTGTTCCGACAAAATCTTCCTAATGGAATAATGGAACTTCTTTCAGTTTTTAAATTAAAGTACACTGATTATGGTTCAGAAGACAAGGTTCTTGTATTTCACACGGTATTACCATCATGTTCTTTGCACATGAGCAAGTAAATACTGTGCTGATACGAGAAACGCAAAGTCCCATACGGGAACCTGCACACGGCCTGGTCTCTCTCTCTCACACAAGAACAGAACTGCTCGTGCTCTTTTGTCATCACCAGGGCCCGGAATCTGATGACATGTCATCTTTTTCCCCTTGTATCCCAGGCGATGCTCTTAAATAAATCTCGGTTATGAGCTGCTGGTTACAGAAATGTAGACTTTATAGGTAATTTTTTGTCTTTTCTTGACGTTTTTAGGTTTAAGGTCATTTTTTCATTTTGGGGGTAATTTTTTGGCAAATTTTTAAACTTGTAAGGGTATTTCTTGTCATTTTTGGCCATTTTAGGGGTTTTTCTTCATATGTTTTCTGAAATGTGAATAACATGGAAGCGAAGTGTTCTTTCTTTTCTCTTTTAGGTCATTCTGGATTTTTTCGGTCATTTTATAGGTCATTTTTTGAATATTTTCAGATCATCAAAATCCGGGCCCTGCATGTACATTTTTGGGTCATATTTTAGGTCACTTTTCTGGATTGTTTCGGTCATTTTATAGCTCATTTTTAAAATATTTTCAGGTCATCAAAATCCGGGCCCTGGTCATCACATTCACGAGACGAGGACGAAGGCATGCATTTGAAATGTGATGCAAACTCGTAGAGTACGTGTGCCTTATCGCTGATTTCCTTCAAGTCACATTGGCGGACTCTTTCTTCCCAGACAAGTCACACGGGAACTTCTCTCAGTCAAAATACACGTGCAGGTGGAAGGAACATATTCTGTATCTAATCGTAGCTATCATCTCAGATGGTTCCTAGGATACATAAGATTGCCACATCAACTGCAACATTCTTTAGGGTACAGTTGCTCCGTTAGGGCTCCTGCACATCAGAAACTTGCAGATACATCCTTCAGAAACTCGGTTACGAAAGGGGTTTCTATATAAGTTATTTATACATAACTTTTCTCATACCGCCATAATAGTGTGAAAATGATAGGGCTACTGAATTAAAGAGCATGGAAATGGGCAGGGAATGTAGCACGTATGAGAATATGAGAAAAAATTTACGTACATTTTGTTGGGGAATCTTACGGAAAGAGACCATTAGACGTAGATGGGAGGATAACATTAATATGGATCTTCAGGAAACAGGACGTGAAGCTGTAACATGGATTAATATGGCTCAGGATAAGTCCTGTGACGGGATTTTGGTAATACTGTAGTGAACCGTTGGGCTGCGTAAGAATTCGATTAAATTTTATACTAGCTAAATGACTATCAGCTTATTAAGAAGGCCGCTAGCTTATGAACTTAGTTGTTACAAAGTTATTACTACGTTCAAATGAAAGAGATTATGGATCTGTAATACCGACCGAAAGAAGTAAGAAATACGTACTGAATTTAGGTATGGTGATATCCCCAGTGACTGAAAATGAGACACAATTTTAATATTTTTGGATTATGAGCAGGTAAAGTGAATTAAATTGGTTCAGAATAAGAGTCAGTGTTCAGACTTTGTGGTGACTGTGATGACGCTTGCATAAATACGACAGAATTCTTTCTGAAGAACTGATTAACTATTGATATCTCAGAAATGATCGTGTAAAACAGAACCTGCTTATTCGGGTCTATTGTTGATGAGTGTTGCCGTCTGGGGTGTAATGCCGTGTGGTTTCCTAGAACGTACCGAGATAAAACCTCGTGTCCTCACCTTAAGGGTACAGCCCTACCAGATTACACAATGTCAGATTCAACAAAAATCTTCAGTCACCGCCGTCAACACATCAAATCTCATCTGTTATTATTACTGTTGTTCAGTTCTTCAGCCGTTGTGACCCACTTACGTACAGTCTAGCAAACGTTTCGTCTATAATGCAACATTTTACAGACTTATAAATGGAACCTCACTGCAACAGGATGCCTAAATATAACACTATCGTGATCTAGTTTGCGGGCAGTGATTTGGTTGCCGGAAGGGAAGTGTGGAAGCCCGTAAGAAATTGCAGTTCAGCGATGCTGACTTCAGTACTGGCCTCTGGAATGAAAATCGGGTTATGAGACAGACGCCATATTATTAGACGCCGAAGGACTTGGAAAACGACGCGTTCTGATCCCATCACTCGCTTGATGACGTCGTTCTTGAGGTACTATGACGCACGTCAGACGGACAGGTGGCGTGTAACAGACAAAAGTGCCATTTTCTTCCACTTGAGACATTCAAACGGAGTTCCCCTGCACCGCTACTGCCATCTTTATTATTTTTATCTTATTTTGTTCTTATCCCATAGAGAAAGACAGGCTTATGTCACTACATTAGCGTATTTCTTCTCTTGTTGCGATTCTCACGAATATCGAGCAACTAGAGCCGGTGCAGTGTTCATAACC
This sequence comes from Cryptotermes secundus, assembly GCF_002891405.2. NCBI lineage: Eukaryota > Metazoa > Arthropoda > Insecta > Blattodea > Kalotermitidae > Cryptotermes > Cryptotermes secundus. The sequence goes on along the minus strand of NW_019731264.1, from coordinate 2,830,031 downwards.
TTCGCTTCGGAGGTCAAGTTTCTGACTTGCATACGGGAGGTCCTCGGTTCGAATTTCGGGACACGACTATCCTGACTAAGGCCCCCCATACACACACAGTTTGGCCTCCAGTTCGGCCTGCACAGTTGAAGACTGAAAGGCAAAACTGACGTGTGTGGTGCGGCCGGCCGGCCAATCGTTTGGCCTGTTGGCCTGTGGGAAACCCGTCAGTCCGTCAGTTCTGCCTGCAGGACCGTAGCACGTGACGTGTGTGACTCAACATCATAGGCTGGAAGACCGTGATCGTGGCATGAAGCCTGCCGCTTTATCTGCGCGTGTATGGGGAGGAAAGGGAGGGGGTAAACTGTCACAGTTTTGCCTGTAAGGTCGATCGGAAGGCCAAACTGTGTGTGTATGGGGGGCCTAAGATTTTCCTAGGTCATCCTATTCTCTCCAGTAACTTCCGGGCTAACACTCCTAACCAGACCATGATCACTTCCTTCCATATAATTTACAATTCATTGTTCGCTGATCATTGTACCACTCGACGCAATACAATCTGAGCTACTGACAGAGTTGTTACATAAACTGTAAATAAAAGTACACCTTCCGTCAGCAACATTAACACGGCCGTTGCACTAATGTAACACAAGCGCAGCTGAGATGTGTTGTGGCAAATGAACTTCGAGAAATGTAGTGATTTTCGGCTTTAGCTACGCACGGAATGCAGACTTTCCTCTCTGCATAATTACACCTGGTACTCGTAGGAGGCCTCAGTGAGGAAGGTTCTCACTCTAGCAGTGTGGGCGGGGATTTTGTAGGGCCTAACAATGTCGGTGATGAACAGTTGAATCAACAGTCGCCTAGTGTTTGGGAGCACTAAATTTGTCTCCCCCAAGTCAATGCCAACACCAAGCCAACATTCTGAAGGAAAAAAATCTGCATAATCCAAAATATCATGTAGGTGTTCGCTTGACATTTATATCCAACTTGCAATTTAATGGCGGTAACTAACCAAACTAAGGCGAGACACTGAGTGTCAGAGTCAGAGTCAGAGTCAGAGTAAGAGTTACTTAAAAACTGGCAGTTTACCGCCAATCAATTTATCTTTGTGCCAACCCCTTGAGACTCACGACCAATATTTTTTTTTCAGCTGAACACTTGCGGTTATAGTTCTTATGTAACATCTTCTCTGACGAGAGGACGGTCTGTCGTTTACAATTGTTGCTGGCCCCGCCAGCGCAATCATTCTCGGATCCGAGCCCCGCGGGACTCAGGACCACCTAGATGTGACTATGACTATGACGGCGACAAATGACAGACCCGTCCTCTCGTCAGAGAGGGCGCTCCACATCCACAAAAGCGCAACTGTCTGACAGTAACAAAAATCTGGTCTTGGGCCCCAAATTTGGTTTGACACAAACACTGACTGGCCGACTGACAGTCGGTCGTAATGTGACTTTGATTTTGACGTTGACTTTCGAGTTAGTTGTGAGTCCGAGTTTGAGAAGTTGAAGACGCAGCTGGAGCCATGGGTTAGCCGTGAGGCTGTCGCCGGCCACTAAGGACTCGGACACAGAAGTTGAGGACTCTACGGATTTAAAAACCGTTCCCAACCAACGACTGATGAAGACACAGCAGCCTCAGAGACTCAGTGCGTGCTGTAGTGAATTGTAGAGCGTGTGAATTAGCGATAGCGCTATATTTACTTGTAGTTCCGAGTATTAAGAGTCCAGAAAATCCAACCACCAATCCAAACCCCGTGTCTACTCACTAAACACATGACAATATGTACTGTTATATGACGCCTGAAGGCCGGAATAGTGGAGCCAGAGGAGAGGTCCACTGTTAGGCAAAGACTAGGGAAACAGGTTTTCGCAGAAACGGATATGCAAGCAACAAAGGAATTGTTGGGAACGATGCTTTCTATTCGGTCAGTGCCGAGAGGTTATGAAAAGAGTGAAAGATTGTTAAGTTAGTTGAGCTTCGAGACACCAGTCTGCCAGAATATGAGGTTGGGAGCTGAGGAATTGAGGCATCAGAGTTACTGAATGCTGTTCACTTGTGTTGAACGTCTGACAGAACACATAAGTGTTCTGTAGTGACAATGAGAATGACATAATCTCCACTGTTAACATCCGTTGCTAGGAAACTGCTAGTGAAAGCAAGTTGAGGAGACTGGTGTTTGCAGCAGTGAAGTGTGACGTGAGAAGATTAGCGGTAGGGCTGTATTACTTGTAATTACAAATTGAGTGTATAAGTGCACTAAATCCAAACATCCAATTCAAATCCCGTCTAACAGTCACCCCTACACGTGACAATACAAATTGTTAATGAAATCATTTGTTTGTGATAACAATTCGAAACTCTGCGACAGCGAGAAAATACGATGATACATAAAGTAAAGCTATCCCTGTAACAGGCCTGAAGGCCCATAGGGATGTGAGACGTTGAGGTTCCAACATTATCTAGACATTCGGCTCAAAGATGGCGGTAAGGTTGTCAGCCCTACGCGCCGGCCGCCCTTTACTCCCCAGGAAAAATATTTAATTAATTCCTGGTACTCATTTCTGTTAGAGGATGAGTCCACCCCAGGGCCATAGTGCGGCCAGAAGGATTAGGTCAATTGAAAAAATCCCAATGACCTCATCAGGACTTGAACCCGCGACCTTCCGACTTGTAGCGTAGTGCCTCAATCACCTACGCTACCGCGTGCCCCACGATGATACATACGTGACATTTAACGTAGATGGAACATTTAAAAGAAAAAAAAGGACAGAAATGACTTATTAAATTGTACAATTATTTATTTATAGTTTCTGGTAACCTTATCATACAGCCTGAAGAATGTGAAGTAATGTGAGTGTTCTCAGAGCTTTTTTGCCGTGCTTCAATTCAGTCTCGACAAAATTTTGAGATGCCAAAGAACGGGTTGTACCGTGATTGCAGGCTGATTAATTTCCGTATACAATTGTGCCAGTTATCCTTGGTATTACAAAGCGCGCACAGTGTCTTTAGAAGAAACATTCGGTTCAATTATGTCATTGGGCATGTCACACAAGACTTACAGTGCTCATTGCTACATAAAATGGTTATGCAACTTGGCATGAAGCCGGTGTCAGCTGCTGTCGACCTAGTCTTGGTGCACGTACCTCAATCGCAGGATAAACTCGCCCGGCTATTTTCCTGACTAGCAAGACGGACTGGACGTCACACAGTATATGACGTCATTCCAGACGCAGGATGGAACAAATGAAAAAATAACCAGGGAAATTATGCAGATGTGCGTCATCCAAACCCCTCAAATTTGTAGTATTACAAGCCTTAGCCTGTTACGTTAAAGTTGCAGGCCACAATATGTATTTGAGGAAATCTATTTCTGAGCGACCTTCATATTAATATATAATCTACATTTAACTTTATAGAAGGCTACGAAGCTAAGATCATAAGTTACAAGACTATGGCAGACACCTCCACCGTATCCGGATCAAATTATACCACAAATTTTGTGACCTATTGATAGACAGGCCAGCTGACTGACTGGCTAGCCGGTTGATAATAATAAAAACATGTAAGGTCAACATCATTAACATCCAATTCCATTATTGGACAGGATCCTTAGGCCTTCCATCTACCTCCCACTTTCATAACGTATTTTCTTAAGAATATGTTAATGCTAGTCTTCGGTCTGTCTCTAGTTCTTCGAAGATACTGCTTTCTGAAAATTTTCCTCATCAAATTTCTGTATGAATTTCTCGCATCCCTCCATCTAAACTACATACCCAGATGGCGCTCAGAAGGGTGGGAAAATTACGTAATTAAGAGCTTAAAAGTACATGGTACTGTAATTAAGTTCGTGGACTGTGGTTTTATCGCATCATATTACAAGATATTCACATACACTTACGCAGATCCACATCGGCCCTCAAAACAGTTGCCATTGGCCGCTATGCAAGTCTGCCGACGTTGATATAGCTGCCAAAAACATTGCTGAAACATATTGGCAGGAAATTCCCGTACGGCGTCTCTTGTGGTATTGACGACCTCTCGGACGACTGAAATCTACGACCACATAACTTCGCTCCTAAGCGGTAAAAGAGAAAGAAATCGCATTGTGCGAGATCAGGTGAGTACGGAGGGTGTGGCAAAACGGTGACCTGTTGCCTTGTCAGTTCCTCTTGGACAAGAGCAGAACGATGCGCAGGGGCGTTGTCGTGTAGCAACAGCCAATTCTTCATACGCCAAACGTTTCGCTAGGGGATTTGCCTAGTTTTTGGCACAACTTGATGTTTGCTTGTTGTTCAAACTGCCACATTTCGATTTCCGCCACTCGCATTTAACTACAGTTCACAATAGAGGCCATAGTTCTGCCTACACTCCTCGCACACAACTGCCTCTTGCAGTGAGGAGAGATGAACTGACAGGGCATCATATCGTGCCTCAACGTATTCACTGTAGTGCACTGCAACGACGCTTTACGTACAGTCCACGAACTTATTGACTGTGGTAGTATATACCCTTCACAAAATTGATATGAGGAGGACATGTAGTACAAGTACAGCGCATTTTGAAAAAGTAAAATACATAAATATTTGGTCTCGAAATCGGAAGCAAGAGACCACTTTGGAGAATTAGGGACAGGTAAGGAGACGATTTAAAAGAATGGTAAAGAAACGGGACATGTAGGTTTGAACTTGACTCATGTGGTTGAGGGTAGGATCCAGTGATATTATGCTTTTGTGAATGCAGCAATGAATCTTCGGTTTCCACACAAGGCAGAAGAACTGCGCTACTATCAGCTTCTCAGGAAGGACTCTACTCTATTGGGTTATTTGTTTAGTCGGGAACCTAATTTCTTTTGTTACTGCTGTCACCATGTACAGGCATTTACATGTCAGAATATATATAATTCATGAAAAAGTGAAAGAGAGAAGGCAAGCAGCAAAGAATGAAATGGCATAAACAAGGAAAGAAAAATGTAATAGATGAAGAAAGAAGAGCCATTGCTACAGATAACGCCATAACATCGCTAAACTTGGCTGTTGGCATGAGGACATTTGTGACTGGAGAGGACAAATAAATGACAGAGCAGAAAGAGAATGTGCTTTGAAATTAAAACAGTTTGGCAAATTTGGAAACGCTGAATTTAAATCTGAGCTTTAAAAATATCGTATCACTTACCACTGTTGCAAAAACCGGAATTAAGGTGCTTATATATAAAGGAAAATTTATTTTACAGCATAAAGCACAAAAGATGTATATTTAACGAAATTCAAATTGTCGTTAATGGTTCGCATTTACAGTAGAAATATGCAGTTTCCTGATAAGGAATCGGCCACAGTCGGCAACAGTCGGCAACGGTCGGCCACAGTCTGCATGAGCTCAGCTCTCCCATGAAACCTTTCTTTATGTCGGACGACTCTTTCCCTTTAGCCGCCACTGAGCGCGCCAGATTTGAAGAAAATGTGTTCAAATGAGCGAATCTTTAAAGACATGTTGCACCCCAGTGCCTAAAAAGCTTCAAACAGTCTTCTAAATGCAATTCTCACTTTTAACATTGCCTAAGAACCTGGCAACAAACTTCTCAACCCATTCCACGTTGGTTTATGTTGTCAGTAAAGGCGTTGTCTTTCATGACTTTCCTTATTTAAGGGGTAGCAGAAACAACTTCAAGCCCATCTTCTAAAATCCACTTATACTCAGATTCCCCGAAAGAAAAGGGACGAAAATACTCTTCAAAAGGACGGAACAGACCGAGCATGGCCTAATTCATGAAGATTATGATTATAAAAATACCTTCTTTGATATTTGTTCCACCAGTTATTTTCTTAAGTAACGGAAACTGTCGCCATCCTTATTCATGGCTCTGCCAAAGCTTTCATGAAGTTCAAGTTAAAGTGAAACAGGGGCAAAATAATTCTACTGGATTTACGAGGGGTTGATGCGAAACCCTTTCTTGTCCTGCAAATAAACTCTGTTGAATGGGCCATTCTCCAAGAATGCAATGGCCGTGTCTTTCGCTCGACTGCTCCACACTAGTATAAAATAAGCATCACTTTGTGCAGCCTGGCTGCAGCTCTTGTAGAACTTCCATGATTTGATGTCACCGCAAATATTCCAGCTGCATACTGTCATAAAATTCCCTCGTATTATAGCGTGGACGACTGGTACAGACAAGTAAACATTTCCACTGTATAAACTTACAGCGTTCAATCTTAGCTTTCATGAATCTGTAAACAGACGTCATAAATCCTAATTTTGTTCTCCCTCTGGGTCTCCTAAATCCATCCACATAACTGCAAAACACGATATCGTCCCTAAAATAAGTTACGTTAAACCTAAACCCTTGCTAAGAGACTTCCTCGGATCTTTCTACAAAATTCCAACATTTGCAGAGTCTTTTAGAGATCTAGCATCCAAGGCTAGTTAGTTAGTTAGTTAGTTAGTTAGTTAGTTAGTTATTGGAGAGGGTGGGTTTCCCCATGCACTGAGACCTGTATTGGTCCATTGTGCTTCCCTCTATGATTTCTACCAGTCTCTATATCCTACCGGTACTGGTGCTTACCATCAGTCCCGCCCAGCCAGCGAGACCGGCTCTACTAGCTGAGAGGTATCTATAATGCTTCCCCCATCTACCAGAGGTATTAGAGACTGCTGTTGGGCGGGAAACGTCCGTTAATTTGGCTCAGTGACCTCATTTGGAGATATGAGGTTCTTTTACGTGCCGTAAAGCTACGACACGGGACCCACGGCTTAAAGTCCTTCCCGGAGGACTTGTTCCCTGAATTTTTCCGCCCTTAAAAATTCGACGACCTCCGCCGGGTATTTGAACCCGCGTACTACGAGTTATGAGGTGGGAACGTTACCTCTAGACTAGCATCCAAGGCTAAGAAATGGTTCGATATGCAAAAACAAATTTAATGTAAAAGTGGAAGTAGGACTAAGTTCTATTGCAAAGATATTCCAAGACCACATTCATTTAAGAAATAAATACGTGTAGTTAGTCGTATCACTCGTCCAAGGAGTCTTACTCTCTGTGTAAAAGAGATTAAGGAACTAAAGAAGAGGGCAGAACCCAACTAAGGGCTGTAGAGCCATTGATGAACGAATGAAATGTAGTTAGCCGTTTGAAGGATGATGAGATTAGACCGAGAAAGTTGCCCGCTGCGTCACTGCTTCTTACTTGTTTGCCTGAGATGCTGGATTTGAATATTGGCAGGGACATCGACTATCCTGAGTTTTTCGTGATGATCCTCAGTTGCTCCAGAAAAATATCGGGACACTCCCTTAAATTACCCCTCCAAAATTTCGTTCTTCATACAATTTCCAGTTCATCATTCAGTGTCATGCAATCACTCGACTCTACTGACAGCGAGGTAAACATTAGCCGATCATGTAAGCAAAAAAGCAAAATATTTATGTATGTGATGTTACACGTTTAAAGCTACTGTGGCATGTAGACGCGTTGCTAGGCAACGACCGCGAAATATGCAGCTATGCAACATCCGTCCGCTTCTTACAGAGCTACTGACCTGACATGATGCCAACACCTTCACCTACCAGTATGACTGCGTGTCTACAAGATTCATTTGCAGGAGGGTACACCGAATCACGGGACATGAGAATGAAGGGCTGACTCCGCAAACGTGTTTCTTTATTTATCTTATGGGGTGAGACTGAGTCCACTTGGTATTGCGGCCACTGTTTGGGCTCTTGCACCAGCCCCAGATGATAGATAATGGCGACTGGGGAGCAATCGGTGGATTGCGAAGCCGAAGTACACGGAGAAAACCTGCCCCAGTGCCACTTTGTCCACTACAAATCCCACATGACTTGACCCGGGTTCGAACACGGGTCACCGCGGTGGGAAGCCGGCAGCTAACCGCCTGAGCTATGGCACGGCCCGCAAAAATAGTAAATAACGAGAGGAGTGGCAAGGGTGTTTGCAAACACGAACACCCATATATGTTTCACAGCCTTCCCGGTATCTCAGCGTTTCGAAATCGTAAGAATTGCCGATGTTTCAGGGAAAATCTCTGCCTTACTGAGTGCCGTAGGACTGCTGTGGCAGCCTCAAGACTCAAAAATGCTTTCAGTATTACGTCAGTCTATGAAGTATTTGGACCTAGTTGAAACGTCCGGCAAGAAAAAATGTGCTTTCCAGAGGCATAAAGTTAGAAGCTGTCGTAAAACACGGTGTCCACATGGCACGTCAACCGGGTCTGCATGTCTTACTAATGTTCCAATAATACATTTACGGGTGTCATCTCGCACGTATTTCGGGATCCTGCAAACAGTTTCGCGTTTGTTTTCACACTTGAGATTTCAGGGGCCAGGCTAATAAAGAAACAGATTCTAGAGAGGTGACTGATCCCAATTCCAATTATTTATTTTTTTAACAAGAATCTGACTATCTTTTCTCTTGGGTAGGCACTATCATTCGGAGATAGAATCTGAGATCTATTCCATCGGATTCATTAGTGTTTATTAATTATACGGATGTTTGTTTAATAAAACACGCCTAATGCTGAAACAAAATTCTCTTTAGATCAGTTTAAGAACAAGGACATTAGTGGGAACTTATCACTCAACACACACATTAAATAAGTTAATAAAGGAGACACAAATAAGAAAAGGGAAATTTGAAATGAGAGAAGTTAACAAAACAAGGGACATAAATACATAAAGTATGACAAAGAGAAGGAAAATGAGTATATAATGTGACATGAGGCCTGACAGCTAGAATAGGGAACCAGAGAAACAGCCATTATTAGGCAACGACTTTGTAAACACGCAACAATAGCACAACCATCGCTAGGCAAAGTGCAAACGCAACAGTGGAGAAACTGTTGGAAGCAGCTTTTCCTGTACGGTTCACCCGCCTGGCTGCGTGACTGTGCAACATCGCAGCTTCAAGAAAAATCATTTTCCTCTGAGCCCGTCCCAATGTTATATCACGAGGACTGACCTTACTTGGTTGACGTCAATGCTTTCCTCTGCGAGTACGGTTACATTTGCACGAGACTCACCTGCAACAAAGAAGTAAGTTTAAGTCATGACAAGCTGAGGCTGAGGTGCATGTATGGGAGAGCACGTGAGTTCAGTGGCTTCAGAACTTCGTAATTGAGGCTATTCAAACTGGCTGAAATAAGCGTGTGAAATTCATTATATGCATTCTTGGTGGAAAGTAAACTCAGGAGAATCTATTCAGGATGACAGAGCCCCTTCTTATTACGCTCGACTCGTGATGCAACAACTCAATGATAAATTTGATTTGTTTCATTCTGGTCCGTCACACTAACAATTACAAAGGCAAAAATAGTACCGTCTAATGTGACTATTTAAGTTTTATCCCTTACATGTTTCGATCCTTACGGATCATCCTCAGAGGGTATCAATACTTTCGGACATAGTTCGGACCCAAGCTAGTCCTGAAATTGTGCGAAGATTCAAAATTGGTGTTCTTTCACCTCCATGCTCCCCACGCCCCTTCGTGACCTGGTCATTAGCCACACGGATAATTACATGTATATGTATTATTCAACAAGTCTGCCTCTATCACCTTCTAACTCTTCTGTCACCTGAGTAGCATTTTAGCATTTTAGCAGTACTAATATTTCCTCCGCACCAAATACAGCAGTTGTACCGCCATGGAATCCTCTTCTTGAATTATGCATCGCCATTTCACTCCAGCCAGATATAATGGTTATACAGCCATGAACAATATCCTTTTGAATTTAATTGAATTTTCTCCCACAAAATGTCACGATCTTATCGTTATGGACCCATCTTATTGAATTAGACATTTACTTCATATGAGATATTGTAGTATACGGCCACAACTGAGTCTTCTTGAACTATGTACTGACCTTTCCTTTACTAATAATACAGGGTGTTTCATATAGAAACGGCCAGACGAAATGAGCTGTAATATAAAATATACCATACAGATATTAAAGTAAGTTACACATATCTTATCTTGGATTGTGTGCCGTGATCAGAGCAGGTGTTGAAAATGTCCGCCGTTTTCAAGCAGGCATTAGAAACATTCGCTGTTCAACAGTGTACTCCATGACTGTCGCCTGCGCACTGCAGACACGTTTCGGCATTTTCCTTGATCTTGCAGCATAAGGGCTGCCACTTGCCGGATCATGCGCACACCATTCGACTCAGCACGGCCCACGGATTATTATGTCGTAATTGTGAGCGGTTATATGCATCGCCTGCGGAATTATTAGCAAATTCATTGGGCCGGATATACACGACTCACCCTGTATATGGTTATACAGCCATGACGAAGCCATGTTGAGTCAGATGTAAGGACTAAAGCCTCGTGATCTGGTAACGAATTACGTTTATGATAAGGGCTTGAACTAGATGTAGGCGAAGCGGAAATAAAGGTAGGGCAAACTACAGATCCCCCTAGAACCCTAGAACTCACGCAACATTGTATGAACTGTATCTGGCGCCGTTTGCTACACTTGATGGGTTTTGTCACGGAATTAAAGCAGAAATTACTCAAACAATGAAGTCCTGTGTCCAACGTAAGTGGTCTTAGTTCATATGTAAATTGTATTATGTAGCATTGCTTAGAAGTTGGTCCCATTCTGAAGAAACAGGGGACCCCGGTTTCAACACAGTCAGAATCTCCATAATTACCCTTCCCCAGCTGTGCAAGATATGGCAGTCTTTCGAAAGAAGAATGTTTTGCGGTGCCAGAACCGACACCCCAATGAAACTACTATGGCGCAACCTTCTTACAAAAGGACATACAGCTGTTCCTTTCTGTGGCTCTGACATGAAAAGTTCTGAATACGTTATGAATCTACCGAACAACAACAAACTGCTTCACGAAACGACGTGAAACAGTTATAGAAGCTCGTAAACACGCTTCTTGTATTTGACCTCCTAAGTTCTCATAAGAGCATGCTATTTCATGGTGACTTATGCCTGGAGATACGTACGCTAAATCTATTAAATCTACGCAAATATTTTAATATACCAGGTTACATTTTTCATTCTTGGGCAATCGAAAGGCCGAAAAAAATAGTGACCAACGTGAGATGTTTATGCATTACTGGGCCCTTATAAAGACTGGCAAAGTTGAGAGAATTACATAGCGCAAACCAAGAGAATTTTTGGAATTATTCCCAAAGAGAATTAAAACATATATTTAGATTTAATATACGTATTGTAATGCTACTGCATAGGAGCTTCTTAACTTGTACTCTTCTCCAATTATAATTAGAATGATAAAGTCAAGTAGGATGAGGTGAGCAGGGCATGTACACGAATAGGGGAGACGAGGAATGCATATAGAATATTGGTGGGAAAGCCAGAAGGAAAGAAACCACCGGGAAGACCAAGATTTAGGTGGGTGGACAATATTAAAATGGATCTTAGAGAGATAGGTATGGATTAGATTGATCTGGCTCAGGATAGGGACCAGTGAAGGGTTCTTGTGAACACGGTAATGAACCTTCGGGTTCCATAAAATGCTGGGAAATTCTTGAGTAGCTGCAGAACTGGCGGCTCCTCCAGAAGGGCTCAGTTCCATAAGTAAGTAAGTAAATAAATAAGTAATGCTACTTACATAACTTCTAAAAATTCAATGAATGATCTTCTGGCAAAAGGGAGGAAACACCCAGTTCGAATTGGCCTAAATATCAGGGCTGTGAGCGAATATTCAAGAGTATATACACGTACAATTACTTGTAAACAAACATATCGAGATTTTATGTAAGCATGCATCGTGGTCGAGGAAGTGTTCTCACATAAGTAGGCCCTTGCAAGAGGAGGGAAGCATTGTCTATTTTACTGATTTATCTTTGTATTTTTCATATTATAGTGCTAAATAGAAGTGAACTTTTCCCCTCCTTTGTTGAGGAATTACCAGAATTTATATTACAGTTTAAAATTAAAATCTAAAATTATTTTAAAATACACGTTTTTGGAATATTTGTCTCGTGCAGTGAACCAGAAGTACACGAAAAATATCAGGAAAGTAAAGATACAAAGTCCAGAAAATATGTGTGAAGCATCTTTTGGGGGGAATTCATTTGTATCACTTTTCACAACACACCTTTATTTACTTTTCAACACAGTCAACATGGATCGCAATGCACTTAGTGAGCCTGAAACGAGTTCCCCCCCCGCATCGTAGAAATCTCACGCCTGCTCTCTTAGACATGGAGAACAGTTCTTGACACTTCTGGACATTGTTGATGAAGTTCATCGATGGTTAAACGTCTGCCAGCGCGGATGTTTTCATCAGTTTCTTGAGTGATTTCATCAGTGACAACGGATGGCCTTCCATTCCTTATATCATCATGAACATAATTCCTTCTCGCTTCAAATTCACGACACCATTTTGCCACGTTCTGCCTGTTCATAACGTCTTCGCCGTAAACAGGAACAAGTCGGCGATAAATTTCAGGAGCACATTCTCCTTTCACGTGAAGAAATCGGATTACTGCACGAACCTCACATTTGGCGGGACTTTAAATCGACACGGCCATTTTTAGCACACACTGCGAGTACAACGTTGCCGTGACTGTGGCCGGGCAACTCTGCCTTGTCATACGGTTCCTATCTCACGTGGCAGCACTGCCATTTCTAGAAAAGAAAAATTCCTTGCGTTTTTTACTGGACTTGTATCTTTAATTTCCGGATATCTCTCGTATCATAACCTTCTCATAGTAGGAAACCTGGTGGCTTAAAGTGTGGAGATTAACTTCCATTTTAGTTTGAAAATAGCCTTTTAATTGGTATTTCTGAATAATCTTTTTTCCCATTCCATTTTATTTGTTGTTTGATTAATATTAATTTCATACAATTTGCTTAAATCTATCATTACATTTGTAATAGTAATGTGCCTTAAAACCCTCCCCTAATGCCTTCTATGGAACGGAGAGACACTCTCAAGGGTCGCCCACTACACTAACTACACGTACGGAAATTGGTGAACACTATAAATTATTATACGATATCGTCATCAATTTATGTGTGTAATTTTCACACTACAGATTCCGATGACGTTAAATTAGCACGATGCGAAATAAGTGTTTCGCATTGTTAAAGCGTAAATAGTTGGCTACGAAACTTTTGCGTATAGTACCTTTACTTACACAATTCCGAACGGTTAATACCAATGCTCCATTAGCTATCGCTAAGACGTCAAGCTTCAGATATTTGGGAACGACAGTAACAAATGATAATTTTATTCAGAAGAAAACTAAGAGGAAATTGAATTCCTGTAATTCTTCGTACCATTCAGTCCAGACAGAAGGAAGGAGATCACTAGGAATACCAAGAAGTAGTTGGGTGCACAATATTAAAACAGATCTTAGAGAGATAGGATGGGTTGTTATGGACTGGGTCGATCTGGCGCAGGATAGGGACCGGCGGAGGGCTCTTGTGAACACGGTACTGAATCTTCGGGTTCGTAAAATGTTGGGATATTTTTGAATAGGTGCACAACTGGCGGCTTCTCAAGAAGGTCTCGGTTCCATGACGTTAGTTAGTTAAATACAACTCGCGCTACCGCTACGCTGTTTCACATCCTACGTAAAGGTATTACCTGTACAGAAGTTGCCTGTTTTCCTGCGATCTCCTACCGCGCAGAAGTGCGAGACCGTATGTTCAGTATATAGGTACCGACAGGAGTACTCATCTATTATAAGGGTCATCAAATCAAGGTGAAATGAGGTGGGTAGAGCATGTAATACTACTTATACATGAAAGATAGGAGAACTCTATGCAGAATTTTGGCCAAGAAACCTGAAGGGGAGAGACAACTTGGAAAACATAGGCGTAAATGGAAGCGTAATATTGAAAAAGATCTCAAAGAATATGGTGTAAGTTAACAACGAAATACTGTACATCTGGTTTATTTCCTTGTGTTCATAAGTTGTTAAATGCCCGAGATATTTCAGTCATACAAGATCATGTTCGTAAGATTTGAGGTTTTCACGGGGGTGACTATGAAATAAAGCAGTCTTCTGGGATGTGGCACCGTGTAGACGTGGTGTTAACCGACGTCTCGGAGGAACGTATCGCCACCATCTTCAGGGTAGAAGGAAAAACAAGAAAATCCGCAAGCGAAGAGACCGTGAGAACCGGTACAAGCACTCGTAAGCTTATTACGGTGTGGCGTGCTATGTCGTATTTTGCTGTCTCAGAATCGTTTTTAAATGTCAATAAGGTGGAGCCCTGGGGTTTTATTATGGTTAATGGTACGTGAAATACTAGACTGTTTCACAGGATGTTGAAACTATCAATTATATCAAAATTGGGTCTTTTTTTATTGCTGGTGGGTTGGCACTAAGTCCCTTGCACTGCGGCCACTTCTGGCCTATTGTACCAGCCCCAGATGATAGGTGAGGGTGATTGTGGAGCAATTGGTGGAATGAAGATTGGCAGGGGAAACCGAAGTACTCGGAGAAAACCTGCCCCAACACCATTTTGTACACCATAAATCCCACTCGACCAGACCCGGGATCGAACCCGGGCCGCCGCAGTGGGAAAAATTGGGTCTTAAAGAAACAGCATGAGAGGCTACGGGGTGGATTCAGTAACTCATGTCAGATCCAGTGTCGATGGTTTCTGACCCCGGAAATGAACTTTCAAATTCCATTAAATACAAGGACTTGCTTGACCAGTTGAACGGTTATAAAATTTTAGAACAGAGCTCTGCTCTATAAAAAGTTGGCCGGCAAATAATAGAAAAAAACATAAACGTGATGTGGCCTCTAGTGTCTTGAGTCAATTAACAAATTCAATGAAGATTTCTTTAAACTGTATTAAGAGGGAGAGACAGACAGACGGATAAATGAACACGATTTTTTCACAAGCCTAGATTTCTTTATGGGATAAGGAAAGTAGACCCATAACTTACTAATGATTTGGAATGCAATGCTTGTGTCAAACATCATAAAGAGAATGATTATCACAATCCTCATAGCAGTATTCAGATCTCTGCAGCTTCTCTCCTCTTGTTTACTTCCAGCCATGATACCTTGGTACAGAAGTAATGAAAGGATCAATAATTACAAGGTCTTAATTTGTACGAGTATGCAGAGATGAAAGAACTGGGTAAGTAACATTCATAAATATACATTACGTCAGTTATGTGGCTCTAAACGACACCAAGCAGCTAATGTTTGTACAAATAACTTCCAACTTACAAGGTGTAAAGCGTACTGATTACTATAATTGTCTATGCATATTATCAAGTGTACGTGTGATTATAGACGGGGTACGGATTGGTGAATATAGATCTACTGACCGATTACAGGTCATACTTACTTACTTACTCAAGGAGCTGAGCCCTTCTAGAGGAGCCGCCAATTCTGCAGCTACTCAAGAATTTCCCAGCATTTTATGGAACCCGAAGGTTCATCACCGTGTTCACAAGAGCCCTCCACTGGTCCCTATCCTCAGCCAGATTTATCCAATCCATACCATCCCATCCTATCTCTCTAAGATCCATTCTAATACGATTAAAGGTTATAACTATAAATAACTACAACGAACACATTACAGCTCACTACATGCTAAGTCTTCTGCAGGCTACTGTCTTCTTCGGCCGTTCCCTGGCACCAGCTTCTAACAGTGTAGATTCTTCAGCTTCCCGCGCTCAGATTCTAACCTCGCAGCCTTCCATGCAGAACTCAACTCTCGACTGCCTGCTGACAACTGACAAAACAACTAACTCCCAGGCTGGCAGTCATTTCATACCAACCTCCTAGTCTTCTTCTTTTCACAGGCTGACTTTCAAGTAACTGGGCCGCCCCAATTGTCTTTCTTGTAACCACTTTGTACGGACCGAGTAGAAAACATCTTTTCCAAGAGTAACTCTATTATTTTGCTCGTATTCGTTGCTGCGAGAACGTGTCTGCCGATCTGTTTTCTAGAAACGGGTTTCATAACGCCGTTCTTTACTCGCCTACTGCAGAGCAACGGCTATGCACGCCACAATATGTTGAATCTGAGATTCCCATGAAGGTCGCTATGAGGAAAACTGTCCTGCGGAGTGTAATCCGTTAGAAGCTTGCTGCTGGTTGCTTGCTTGGCATACACTTCGACCCTGAATATAAAGTTAGTAACTGATACCAGACTACATATCCTGAAGATGGTACTTTTCGCGATCATTATACTGCAGCTTTTGAGGCGTAACTAGGAACAACATTGAGTCCACGCAGCAGAATGCTTCTTAACAAGCTGATATATAAAAAAGTCGAGAAATTTACCGTCGTTGATGGAATCTGAAGGTTTATAACAGTATTCACAAAATCCCATTATAGAATCCTATTCTGAGCCAGTTCAGTCCAGTCCACATCACGCAATTTCCGACTGAATGCATGCTACGTCGACAAACAGACCTAACTGTTCGATTATCACTAAGAGAGCGAAGAGAGCATATAATATCAGGGCTTCACTGAATTTAAAGCCGGGATAGCTCAGTGGGTACAGGGATTATGCTGCGGGCTGGGAGACAGAGGAATCGGAATTCAAATCCCAGTAGCGACAAGACATTCTTCACTTCTCCACTTCGACCAGACAGGCTGTGGGGTCCACACAGCGCCCCACACAATGAAGACAGGGCCTCATTCCCTGGAGTCAAATGGACAGGAGCCCCCATCTAGCGACGAGGTTAAGAATGTTGCAGCTATACCTCCACTCCGCCACCCGTGTTCATGGCGTGATCACTAGTTAATTAAACATAGCAATAACTTATGCAACACGTTGAAAATACGGTGGATGGGAGGTTGAGTTGGTGCTGAATTCAATTACGACTGATATCTGATGTTATTACGTTCCTTTCGTTTATTATAAACGTGCCGCATTTTCGTTCTAGTTTTCGAGGAAGTTATCACAGAGCTGAACTCATCTTAACCATCAAAATTAATTACTTTACAGTAAGTAACCGACTTCCAACAGTGAGACACCACCCGTCTCATGTATACCGTATTTACGCATGTATAGGCCGCACATTTTTTGCCAAAAATTCAAGAGGAAAACTGGGGTGCGGCTTATATTCGAAATATTCGAAATCACACTTCATTTAAAAAAATATATATTCATAATTAGTAATACAGGGTGTTCTACTCCTGAAATAATATTCCAAGAAAATTATTTTTTCTATAATTTCTGTCTGAAAATTGTGTTGCGGTCTATACACGCAAGCGGCCTATATATGCGTAAATACGGTATATACACACCAACGAATCAAATAAAATGATCCATATCTGACAGTGTTATCAGCAGAAATGTAAACATTATCAATCTAGCTTGCAATGCTTGGAACGCTTAATGACAGAAGCCGTAAGATAGAACAATAAACACTGCTGTCCTACCTTTCCGCAAGACAATATGGCTTACGTGAACAGCCAGAAAGCATATGGGCTCCTACGGAGTTTGAATCTGCCGTATAGACACGTCCACATTCTGGTATAATTAGCGCGATTATGTAACATTAATTGTGACACTCCTTGCACTATCAGACCTACGAGGGCTATTCGGAAAATAAATTCCATTTATTTTTGGCAACTACGTAATATAGGTAGCGTCATATGACTAATTGCCTTGTAAACCATCACATAACTGGTCACCTAGGGCTTGTTCTTGTCTCTACAGTCGGACTTATGATGTGGCCTGCGATTGATAATTCCATCAGCTGCGAAATTCGCGCTGTTATCCGATTTCTTCACCCTAAAACATGAGTGGATTATGTGCGATTTACGGCCAAACTGTATTGAGTGAAGGAACTATAGGACAATGGTGTAGAATGTTCAGAGCTGGGGGAAGAAACGTTCACGATGAAGATCGAAGTGGTCGGCAATCTGTAGTGAGTGATCATCCTGTTCAAAATCTTGACCAGAAACAATTGTGAAACTTCAGAACATTCGTGTGAACTTCCACATATTTTATGCACTGTTCTCTGCGAAGCTATAGCAATTAAGCTAGCATATCACAAGTTTTGAGCAAGATGGCTTCCGAAACGCTCGCGGGTACGCAAAAAAACGCAGACAATGGCTTCGGCTTTTGTAGACTTAATACAGCGACGCCACAAAGATAGTGAAGAATTTCTCAATCATATCGGACTAGAAACAGATAATGAAACCTCGGTTTCATTTGTGAATGCTGAAACCAAGGAGCAATCAAAGCACTGGATGCACACACGTTCACCAAATAAGCTGAAAAGTTTAAACACATGTCTGTCTACCAGAAAACTGATGGAAACTGTTTTCTGGGACAGGAAATGATTGCTGATGGTTGAATTCATACACGTGAACGTCAGAAGTGTATTGCACGGTAGTTATTTCTCATCTTCAATCTGTTTTTGGGTCTTTGCAACGTGTGGATATGGACAGGCGTTTCGGAGAAAAATGTCGTCTCCTTGTTCCGGGTCGAAGTGAGTATAAGTGAATATACAGATGGATTCTGGTAAAAGAGACCCACGGGGGAAGGGCTGTTGCTGTTACCAGGTCAGGACCAATAGGGACAGTGGCCCATTTAAGGGTCACTGTTTGCATCTCACTTTAATCCTGAAGACAGAGGCAGAATTTACCTCCTGCATGTCCGCAATACTGGCCAGATCCACAGAGTGCGAAAATTAGAGGGCAGAATCAACGTCAAAATATTTGAAATACTCTACGTCAGTCCAAAATAAAATATTCTGTGCTGTCGTTTCCAAGAAATACAGGAGTCGTATCAACACGGGGAATTCATCAATAAACAAACGTTGAAATTACGTCAAGCTTCGGTTCAGGGTCACAAAAATGCAGTCAGTCGTATATCCTGACCTTTTTGTTATCTACACGTCGCTAAATTAAAACATTTTTCAATGTGGTAAATATAGTTTCAGCTCCCGTGTGGCAAACTGCATCCAAGAACAGGAGTCGTACGTTCAGATCATGACGTTCTGGGTTGTGACACCGTATAGTTTTGTAGGTGGATCTCAACAGTATGGAAGCACATGCCGCCTCCACTAAAGACTATTAAAATGCCCACAGCATGTTCTTCCGAAACGTCAGTATACACTTATGATACTAAAAGTGTCACAACCCAGCCACTAACTGAATGCTCACCGCTGGGTAACGGTTACTGGCGGCTGCCGCGCGCAGGTGTTCGTGCGCGGAAAATCTCGTCCGTTTCTTTACGGTGTTCGTGTCCAGTATTTAAGCGCGGCAGCCACTTGCGGCTGTTGATCGACGCTGTTCGCAGTTCTCGCGAGATCACCATGAATACTACACGTGCAGCGGCTGCCTTTATGTTGATGTTCAACATTAGCGAAGAAGAAAAGAAACCGAACCTAAAAGTGCTTTGGTGGATGAAGGAATTGTATCGTCAGCGAATCCAATATGGAAATAGACTTATGTAAGATATGACATTTGAATTAGTGGCAGATACAGTTAAAAATTTTACGCGAATGTCATTATCGGATTTCGAACACATAACCTCGTTGACTGAGCCAAGACTGAGTTATGTGAGACTACTTAATTCGGGACTTTTCTCTTCTGTACGAGCCAGTAAAGCTGTAATCTTTTTTAAATCCTGAACTGGCATTTCCATTTCGTCACCTATGTCCTTCCATGCGTCCTCGCGTATCCTTTAGTTATGGTAATTAGCGCTTTTTGAATTCCACAACGCCTCTTTAGATTTATAAAGCTGTATGAGTTCTAGACGCTTCTCATTCTCCATTTCGCCGCGAAAGAAAGACCGGAACTCCACAAGACCGTCTCAACTGAAATCCCTTTGCCGCAAAGCAACGAACATTTCCTCGCGCGGCAGCCGCGCGCAATCGATACCCGGCTTTAAAGAAGTCATGTAATCATGTCAGATGGACAACTGGAAGCTTCCTATCTTATCGATACCTCCTTCAGCCAGTGATCTGAGTATCGCAGAATCTAAATGAGCAGGGAAGGCTTAGTTGGTATAGCGATTGGCTACGAGCTGGACAACTGAGAGGTCGGAGTTCGAGTCCCTGTAGGGTCAAGAATTTTCTCCACGTCGTCCAGTCCGGCCCGGGGTACACCCAGTCTCCTATCCAATGGGTACCGGGGGCATCTTCCCCAGGGGTATAACGGCCGGGGCGCGAAGCCGACTACTCACCTCCAACTAGTGATGAGGTCAAGAAAATCTGGATTTACTCGTATACGTCCACTCCTCCATACGCCTTACAACTTTACCTCTTTCTAAATACAGTTACAATTTAGTCTATGTCTGTGTGTATCTACACGCAATCGAGGCTTGCAGAGACTGTCCACTTTGCGGTCCGAGTGGCGTACAGCCGACGTACATCCACAGCCACTCCCGAGGCATCCACTGTCTGGTAGTCGATTTGGTCAAATCATATTTCAATATTAATAAGATCTAAAAGTTGACGACTATGATGCATTAATACAAATTGTACGCTTCCGGACATTATCCACCGTTCTGTTTTCATGCAAAAATCGTCCCGTTCTCATTTAAAACACAACGTTTCGGAGGCTGGATTCTGTCTTCGTCTCCGGAGATGGGAATTAGCTCTATCGATTGGGCCCGGCTGAGTAGGTTTTACATGACGACGGAGACAGAATCCAGTCTCGGAAATGTTGTTTCAATAAAAACATGATAATGTTTTACACAAAATCAGGATGATGAATAATATCTAGGAACATAATGCCTGTATATTTAAATGTTATTTAAGACTGAATTCAACGCTACCGTTTTTATACCGGAACGAACCACATCTGTATTTATCAGCTTCCTTATTTTAACTGATATTTAACGACAGTGTTGGTAACGAAAATATACTCGTACAAGTCTTATTCAGAAAGTAATTACGAATCATGTAAATTTAATTATTACAAACATATCGCATGATAGGAGGCACTCGGCAGCGTAGTTGGTTGAGGCGCTATGCTACAAGCCGGAATATCGCAGGTTCGAGTCCGGCTGAGGTGGATATTTTCAGTTTACCCAATCCTTCCAGCCGCACTATGGTCCTGGGGTCGACTCAGCCTCTAACATAAATGAGTACCAGGAATCTTCTTGTAGGCAAATGGCGGCCGGCGCTTAAGGCTGACAACTCACCGCCATCTGTGAGCTGAGTGTCTAAAGAAAACGTGTGAGCCTCGACTTCTCACTAACCTATGGCCCTACGAGGCTTGTTAGAGGAATAGTTTTATCTTTTTTACAGCACATCATACCCTCTTCTTCTTAAATACTTCCCATTTCATAATTTGATACTTATACTCACATTCGGCGTTTTCCTGAGACATCTCCTCAGCTGATCAAGAAATTTCCTTTCTTTAAACACAAAGGTTCATTAGGTTGTTCATAAGAGGCCTTAAATTCGACCCTATCCCTGACCTTCAAACGCTGTTCATTTACGCTCACTTTAATATTATCGTTCCAAATGCATCTAGGTCAATAAAAATGAATACACAGTGTAAACACATGACGTCCTTGTCGAGAGATTCTGTTGACCGAGATACTCAGAGACTTCGGTTCGGTCAAGATTCCTTTACGTTCGTAAGGCTTAAGCTGAGTCTAAATGAGAGAAAGTTTACTGCCGCTCCTATCCCACTCATGAACTTTATGATCTAGTTGCGTAGAAGAACACATTGAAGCTATTACATAGTTGAGAAATGACACGAGCTCCACTTTAAACAGGATTATTACTAGAAGTTTATATCTGGAGTGCTTTCCGGCTGGACTGTATGCTGCAGAAACCAATTTTCAGATTAGCAAGGGACGAAGTGGCAAGAACAACAGACCGAGCAGAACCTCCTCATTTATCTTGAACCGTGAGACGCCCATCTCACAGAGTAACTGTGTTTCTCAACATTTCCCCTGTGAGATATGTCACGGCATACCTCTTCTTCTTCTCCCTCATGGCGAAATACCTTCATACGTCTGCTGCCTACTATTTCCAGTCTCCATCTTCATATAGGGCTCACTACGTGTCTGCCTTCTGTGTAGAGGCCCACCCCCTGTTCTCCTCCACCCTTGCGCTGACCGGAGCGACACATTCCTCCGTAATCCTACGTCCTTCATTCGCTCCACATGGACATGCCGCCTTTCCGGCGCTCTGGTCTCTCTATGTTTTCTATCATACACGGAGGAACATCTACGTCTTCCATAAGTCTGCATTTCGTACATTTTTTCTTTGTCATCTGAAGACATCTTAAATAACCAAAATTCAACGGCCCTTATTTTACTCTAAAGTGTCCTGACGATGGTGTATAACACTCAAGAATTACGGGATTTTCCGACTTTGTCTATCGTCCGGTATTCTAGAAACTAGAAAACACAATGCTTCGGAAACTGGATCTGTTTCTGACCTCAGGTGAGAGGGGGAAAACACCTGCACTGTCAGGTCCCCTTCTGAGCTCTTTATAAGACCCAACAGAAAAGTTCCGGACGAGGAAAAATTAGTCCAAAAAATCTAGTAATTCTAAGCCTTATTTTACTCATCAAATTTCAGTCCGTGGTCATACTTAACCTCCATGTATCGAAATTCAGCGGTGATAAATAAAAAAAAAACTCCGTGGCTTTAGTCCGCAAGCGAACTATACCGACCGAGCGACCGCCGCTTGTCGGCGAAGTTAGTGCCAACTTTAGAGGATAGAGGGTGTCACGGGGTCAGCGCAACGAATCCCCACGGTCGTTAATCTCGGTTTTCTTGACCGGAATTCAGCGGTGATATGAAATAAATGTTCTTCTTTTCCTTAAATACAATTTTAATTCCACAAGATTCAATGTAACATTTTTATAGCCTTTTTTTGCCATATTGAGTGATACATTATTGTAATGTTGTGGGTATATTAACGAATAAGTATATATGTATATCTTAATATAATTTTCATGTCCCGTTAAGCCCTGCACTTATTTCTTTGTAAAATTAGGAACTGTTCACACAAAAACATAAAAATTTAGGGACTAGAAATAATTACAAAACTAAAAGGAAAATATAAAAAACAAGAAAAATACTTTATAATAAAAATTATTCAATATGTAACATATACAAAGAAATATTAAGCTTTCGAAGCAGAATATGTAACAAGAAAGAACATCATAGGCTGATGAGATGAACTGAACAAGATCGCAGTGCTGTACTACATACGAGTATTTTGTGAACTGTTGCTAAAACTTGCATTTCGATTTAAACGTTGCGCCGAAAGGATGGTAAAGACTGTTATAATCAAACAATAATAAATAAAATCGCATATTCTGTCGAATTATTACACTGGATATGATCTATACTCGTATAAACATGGTTTATTTCCATACTAATTACAGTGTTTGTATTGTCTGTCTGATCTAGAAGGATCCATCTTAATATTTCCTATGTATATTTAACTTTAGTTAATGCTTATAATCAGCAAAGTTCAGAAGTTTTCAGTAAGCGTGAAATCGTATAGTGGCGTATGAGTTAGGGCTTATTAAGCGAGGTGCCTCAAAATATTGTGTGACATTCGGTGGTGCCTGTTTCATTTTGGTGACGTGTAAGTCACGTGATTACGAACGATATAGAATCTCAGATTTCATTAATATCATCGATTATAATTTCTACTCACAAAAAATGCAGGAAGAAATGTCTGGATGGGACAAACCTACTAACTGAAGCTGCTGAAACACTTAACGGGGCGCAAGTTCAGAAAATTGCTTACGGAATCCTGTCTGACGGTCCTACTAGTCCAGAGTCCGAATCAGGGATAGCCAAATTCGAGTTTACAGACCAAGTACTTCTGAAGACGAGTCAGGGCACGTGGTAGCTAAACTACTGTAAATTCAGTAAAGATGACATGGATGTAACAACAGCAAAGATTTAAACCCCGTCTTTTTTCTTCCTTGCCACTACAGCCCCAGTGGGCCTAGGCCTACCTCCATGAACTTCTCCGTTCACTTCGGTTTAAACCCCGTCTAGCATCTAAAATTCTACAGATTAAAATACACAACACCAAAAAATATATCTGCTGTGTTATACTGCCTTGAAACTTTGTCTTTCGCCTTAAGAATGGAAAGAAATTTAAACGTGTTTTAGAATAAAGTGCTGAGGAAAAAGTGTGTAAAAAAAGTAAAGTTGTCCCTGTGCTTAACTAATTGAGAACTACGCCATGAAGGCGTATGGGGAGTGGGCGTATAGAATTACATTTTCTTGACCTCGGCACTAGTTCGACGTGAGTTGTCGGCTTCTGGCCGCGGCTACTTCATCCCCGGTACCCATTGCATAGGAAGCTGGTGGGCCGCCAGAGACGGTCTGGACGACGTGGAGAGGAGAAAAGTGTCATCTCTACCGGGACTCGAACTCCGATCCCTCGCTCGTGCAGATCGTAGCCAGTCGCTATACTGACTGAGCTATCCCGTTTGTAAGTGAGAAATATGAAGTAACTGGAGGACGGAAAGAACGGCATAAGGAAGAAATTAATTGTTCTCTTCCTCTGATAATGTTACAGCAATTACCTAAATAACAAAGCAATGGGCAGGCAGTGCATTGCTGAGATCAGAAATACACACAACATTTAAAAGAAGTCGCATGGGAAGAACCAACGTGGATAAATTAGGCATTAGAAATGATAGAAGATTAGAACGTGAGGGTGTGGATTAGATTCAACTGGCTTAGGATTTGGCCTAATGGCGAGAAATCTGATCATTTTAATGACATCTTAGGTTCAATAAAAGCTGGATCGGGGTATCTTGACCAGCTGCGCAATTGCCAACTTTCCAAGAAATGACTCTTCACCATGCACTTGGTTTCTTAGTCCGAGAATGTTATTTCGAACAACAGTTATTGTCAATGAAGAAAGCAGTCTTCTGGGATTTGGCACCGTGTATATGTGGTGTTAACCGACGTTTCGGAGGAACGTATCGCCCAGTCTGCTTTTACCGGTTCTCACGGTCTCTTAGCTTGAGGATTTCTTATATTTTTCCTTCCACCCTGAAGATGGAGGCAATACGTTCCTCCGAAAAGGCGGTTAACACCACATATACACGGTGCCAAATCCCAGAAGACTGCTTTCTTCATAGTCACCGCCGTGAAAGCCTCAAATCTTACAACAGTTATTGTCGCTTACTGTAATTGGAATATGAAACTGTAAAAATGGGCCAGTTTACGCCGACGTGACGCCAGTTCATCATTTATTTATTCCAGAAACCAACGCCCCTCGCACGCTAAAGCAACGGAAAAGTACTGAGGTCATGGTAACCCAGGGAAACACCCTATCCAACAACACATTTTCTTCCACGAGAATATTTCGGAATAAGACCAACATGATGTCATAATGTGAAGAAAAATGGTAAAGGAAAATTAGATTCTATAAAGCACTAACAGTCTCCTGCTTGTATTTTGCTACACGGAAATTTATCTTAGGGTTTAACAAATAAAACCAAAACAGAGATAGCTCAGTCGATATAGCGAAGGGCTATAGTCTGAACGGCAGGGGTAAGATTTTTCTCTTAGTCAGAGCGTCCAGACCGACTCTGGGGTCCACCCGGCCTCCTATCCGATGTGTGTCGTGGGCTCTTTCTCCGGGATTAAAACGACCAGGTTGTGAGGCTGACCACTCACCTCCAGCTAGTGCCGAATGCCCATGTCTTCATTGCGTGATGCTTTACTAATTGAACACAGGGGCAACATTGCCTCTTTCTTCCCTTGGCACTACAGCCCCAGTGGGCCTAGGCCTACCTCCGTGAACTTCTCCGTTCACTTCGGTTTTTCTAGATCTTACACATTCGGTAGGACTCCTTGGGAGGGTGATCAGCTCGTCGCCTCTACCTGCACACAAACACAGAAAAACGCACACACATAAACTAAACATGCATGCACTGAGTGGGATTCGAACCCACGATCCCGGTTTCCAAGCGAGCAAGAGAGTACATGCCTTAGACCGCTCGGCTACCGTGACCGGCAACTTTACCTTTACCTGTATTTATTTACTATAAAATTTGCTTAACTACCAATTATTTCATTGAGCCGGGATAGCGTAGTCGGTACAGTGACTGCCTATGGACAGAACGACCGAGCGGTCTGAGTTCGAGTCCCCGTAAAGTCAAGAGATTTCTCTTCTTCACGTCGTCCAGACCGGCTATGGGGCCCACCCAGCCTCCTATCCAATGGATAGGGTAAAGCGGCAGGGGCGTGAAGCTGACCACTCACATCCAACTAGTGCCGAGGTCAAGAAAATGTCGATCTATTCATCCACTCTCCCATACGCCTTCATAGCGCAGTGCTTGGTTAGTTAAGCACAAGGACGAATTTTAACTTAACCCATTATTTCTTTATTCATTAATTCATTCATTACGTGTTACTTTCCCGGATTCCTTCATTCCCAACTTCTGTTTTATTCACTGTGCTCTTCCTCCTATCCTTCTTCTTTTCGTCTCATTCTTAGTTTGGTATCTCTTTCAGACGATAGAGCGTCCTGAAGTGGCAATATAAACAACAAACAACTTTTCTATATTCTTTTGCATTTACAAGCTTCCTAGCTAACCCTTGACAGCTGACGACACAGAGCACAAAGCCAGGAAGGTCATCCTCCGCCCACTCCTTTGAACACAACCTCGCAGTGCGGTGTGTGCAGCTCCAGCTGGTTTCAGCTGGTTTCAGCGAGCAGCGCCAACAAATATAATGGGATCTTGGAAGGTTTCTGCTTGGACTGAAAGAAGTAATTTCGAGAGAAGATGTATGAAATGCTTCGGCGGTAAATAAAATGACATGACATGAATATCAGGAGAACTCCTCAATCCACATTCTTCGGATGACAGCAAAGAGACTGCCAAACAGGCTTCACATAGAGTATACAGCAAGGGATCTGCTATGAATCCATATGAGACGAAAGAAATAGTTTTGTAACCCCAGTGTGCGTTGGTCAAACAAGAATAAATAGAACTCCTCCTTGAGATGGGTGTTAGGGAACTTCAAAATCCAACTTTCTCGGATAATGCAGAAGTGAAGAAGCGATCACAATTCAAGTTCCACGAAATTATATGGTACATGTATGAATGATTCTCGACGGGGTTTTGTATTGGATGTTGCATTTCTTGACTATTTACAGGTCGTAATTACAAGTAACTCTAACATTGTCGCTAATTTTCGCATTTTACAAATCGCTACAGCACACGCTAAGTCTTTTTACTTTACTTTAACTAGTCGTTTCCCAGTAAAGGATCTTAACAATGGAGATTCAGCTTCCGTTCTCAGCCGCACCGACTAAGGTTTCACTCCACAGACTCCCTTAAAACCCTGACGAACTTCCCACTCAGTCTCGGTTATAACATCTCGGTAGGAATTTCGTAGAAAACACGGCTATTATTGTACTCCATGTTTCCTTGCGAAGGCGTTACTCAGTAACGGTGGAGTACAATTGCTTATTAAGAATTTGTTGTCTAGCAGCAGATGTTTCGTTGTTTCGAGGTCGTTACACAGTAACGCGTCTACACGCTACAGCATCTAAGAAATACCGGTCACTGCTACAAATAAAGGCAAAAGGTAAATCTATATCTGTAAGAGGCCGTGGAAGCCCATGGGGTTGTGAGACATCGAGGCTCCCACATTTTCTCCAGACAGTCGGCTCATAGACGACGGTGAAGTTGTCAGCCTTAAGCGCCGGAGACCTTCACCCCCGGAAAGATTCCTAGTACTCATTTCTGTTAGAGGCTGAGTCGGCCCCAGAGCCGTAGTGCTGCTGGAAGGATTAGGTGAACTGAAAATTTCAATGATCTTACCGGCAATCGAAACCGTGACCTTCCGACTTGTAGCATAGTGTCTTAACCAACTATGTTACCGTTGAATATTTTCGGCTGATCTAATCCTTGTAGTCTGCTGAAAATCAATCGATGTTTCGGAGAAGCATTTCGCCTCCATCTTCTTGGCAAGCAAGCCTGCTTAGCTTATTCTTCCACCATGGAGTTGGAGGCGACATGTTCTTCCGATACGTCGGTTGATTTTCAACGGAATATACGGCGGTACATCATACCCATCGCTATATGAACCTCATTCCCTAGAGACCATTTTCTCACTTTGCACTGGTTCTATGCCATTCTTGCACTTACGTAAAGTGGATGTTGATTTCTACTCCCCTTGTACACCATCATATATCCGTGAAGTTGACCGCTCAACTCCATCTACTGCCGAGGTCAAGAATGGCGGAGCTATACCTCCACTCCCCATACATCTCATGACGAGGTGTTAAGCAGAGGGACATTTTGTACGCCATTATGTGCTGCTTTGATAGTAGCGTTACGTTTACACCCTAGATAATTTAAGCAGTTACAAATCATAATTAAATAATCTAGAGTAAGTTTGTTTTCCTTGGCACTACAGCCCCAGTGGGCCTAGGCCTACCTCCATGAATTTCTCCGTTCACTTCGGTTTTTCCAGATCTTACACATTCGGTTGGACTCCTTGGGCGGGTGATCAGCTCGTCGCAAGGCCTCTACCTGTACACAAACACAGAAAAACGCACACAAACATCCATGCCCTGAGTGGGATTCGAACCTACGATCCCGGTTTCCAAGCGAGAGAAGACAGTACATGCCTTAGACCGCTCGGCTACCGTGACCGGCAGTGTATAAGAATAATATATAAGAATTCAGTTCGTACCTCACAGGAAACAGATCGAACCCACGATCCCGGTTTCCAAGCGAGAGAAGACAGTACATGCCTTAGACCGCTCGGCTACCGTGACCGGCATAATGTAGTGTAAGTACTTTGCTGTGAATACATTACCTAACCTCCAAAACTTCCGTCACTGGTGTATACAACGGTGACATTTGACAGCCAAGGCCTACAGGTACCACAAACCGACCCAACTTAAAGCATTTTACACGAAAGAAGTTCTGAGAAGAAGAATTGCTATGTTCTTTTCTCTATATATATTGAGGGCCGAACACACTGGCCTCGCGGCCTAAGGCATGATATATCTTCGCCCGCTTGGACACTGGGGTTGTGAGTTCGAATCTCACTCGAGGCATGGATGTCTGTGTGCGTTTATTCTGTGTCTATGTGGTCTGTGTGTAGGTAGGGCCCTTGCGACTGGCTGATCCCCCGTCGCCTGTCTAACAAACTGGGGTTAAACGAAAAGTTTCAAGGGTGCCTTATGTTCCAAGTCGAAGCAACAGTAATAGAAGAAGCTTAATAATGATGATGATGATGATGATGATGATGATAATAATAATAATATACTATTTGATATGACACGGACCACAAAGAAAACATCGCATCCAACTGTTCTATTTTTAAGTGTTTATCGTGCAGTAACCTAGCAACGATAGGGTGAGACAGACGCATACTCGTTCAATCACAGAGAGCAAGGTGATCTCATAAGCCTCCTTTTATTTTCTCAAAATAAGGAAAGTGCTAAAATGGTTTTTAAGTAAAGTTCTATAATTCTCAACGAAGTAACTCTCCAGTCAGCTAACTCATCCATTAACTTGCGGTTAATTTAGTTTTCCTGTATTTAATATAGACAAAAATATAGGAATTTCAGCGTCTCACAGCGGTGGTTATGAAGAGTTCTATTTTCTGGGATATAACGCTTCTTAGTCCATTGAAAGCAAACAGACCTTTCGGAGGAACATGAATTTTACTGGTGGGAAACTCTATAGCAAAAGTTTTATACATTAAAATTTCACACAACTGAATAAATTATGAAATGTAGGCAGAGATGAATTTTGTTTCCAAGAACTTCAACGCGTGATTGTGAATTTTTACAGAGGAATGTGAATGAAACAATGGGGAGCATTTTCAGAATCTTCTCTAATCTGGGTGAGCTTTATTTATAGTACATTTAGGCTCTAGGTTTATCGGTTCTGCTAGCGTTCTGAATCGCAGGTGATGTTCAAGGATTTGCGAGGCACTCGAGAATATCACATTGTATTTAGGATATCCTTATGAGTGTGAGTCAGTAAACAGGTTACAAACAGATATAAAACACAAAACATGTGATATTCGGAACTGGAAAAAACATTTATATCTCGACATATCCTCCATTAACATTGATACATTTGTCCCACCGCTGTACCAGCGTTGAAACCCGTAGCATACAAGTCTCTTCACTTTTGTCTCAGCCACTTCCGCACCTCCGTTTCAACATCTACGTCATCAGCGAACCGTTTGCCACCAAGGTGGTCTTTTAGCGGACTGGGTGTGAACGTCTTTACGCGACAAACACTTACTTACTCACTTACTTACTTACTTACTTACTTACTTACTTACTTACTCATGGAGCTGAGCCCTTCTTGAGGAGCCGCCAATTCTGCAGCTACTCAAGAATTTCCCAGCATTTTATGGAACCCGAAGGTTCATCACCGTGTTCACAAGAGCCCTCCACTGGTCCCTATCCTGAGCCAGATGTATCCAATCCATCCCATCCCATCCTATCTCTCTAAGATCCATTCTAATATTGTCCATCTACCTATGCATTGGTCTTCCCTGTGGTCTCTTACGCGACAAACACTTCCCACCGTAAACAGGAAATACTTCTTTGTTCATATCTTTTGCACTGAGTCCTTCTGCCCACAGAAAACGCAAAACAGGACGCTGCTCTTCGGTAATATACTCCTCAAGCACGGTCGCTATTTTGACTACTGAAACCGGTCTCTGAACATGCAGATGCGCGACTGCCACCCAGCGATACACATAGAAAACCATTTACATTCATTACAGTTGTTTTACTTCCACTTGTGGCCTATTTACAAACGCTCCCTCGTACCTACTTACTTCCTTACTCATTGACTGTACGGTCCTCTGAGAAATTTAGCTTGCTTTCGCGACAAATATACGTTCTTCTCACTGGATATCAACCGTTAGATTTCTTAAAACATATTGTTTTCGGAGATGAGGACGTTGGCCTTACGCCTAAACCAAAACGTAGAATACCACAATATATTTGTGTCTGGCCCCTATCCTTCGATCTGTTTAGAATGGGTGATCCTACCAGTACTATACGCTCCCGCTAACATTCGTAGATCCCCAGGTGGTCAAAACAAACAAATTCCTCGTCGCCTTAAGGCAGCACAAAAAGAGGTTATTCAGGATAAATATCTTGTTTAAAATCTAAAATCCAATCCATCGAAACACAAAAATATACGAGTACTACATAAACGGCAGTTGCCTCACTGTTTCAATATATAGTGCAGAAATTGGAATGGGAGCCAGCAAATATTCCTCTCCCATTTCCACTAATTTACAAAGCGTCATCATACGATGCACGGAAATTCCTGTAGGATTTGATAAAATTTTTGAACAACAGTATTTCCGTAATTAATAAACAAACCCCTCGTAATGAAACCATTATTCCACTGTTCCAATTTGTACCACTACATTGCGACATCCTCTGACACGAAATCCAATTAACGTTGCTGGTGGTATGAAAAGTAACACGTACAAATTGTCTCTATTGTCGAACGGTGGAGGAACCGCGAGTATGGAAATTTAATTTTTTTTCCTTGGCACTACAGCCCCAGTGGGCCTAGGCCTACCTCCATGAACTTCTCCGTTCACTTCGGTTTTTCTAGATCTTACACATTCGGTAGGACTCCTTGGGCGGGTGATCAGCTCGTCGCAAGGCCTCTACCTGTAGACAAACACAGAAAAACGCACACAAACATCCATGCCATGAGTGGGATTCGAACCGACGATCCCGGCTTCCGAGCGAGCGAAGACAGTGCATGCCTTAGACCGCTCGGCTACCGTGACCGGCGGAAATTTAATTAACGCTGTGTAATTCTTGCCTTGGCAGATCAGGGAAAAAGAAGTTAAGAAGATTCAGTTACAATCATGATAAATATCTAACACAGGCCTATTCATAGTTAGGGTAAAGGGGACAAAGAACGCCACAAATTCACAGATTTCGAAATAGGAGTGTATGTCAGAAATAACCAAACCTTAATTTATTAAGAAGCTGCAACTTTCACAAGTTTAGAGACGCACAGTGGTTTCTAATATCTTCACTGTTATTCTCAAAGGGGACGTGAATTTAAGGAAAGGCCACTCTCTAAGTCTTCGTGTATAATCGTTACGTCTGGTAAGGGAGAAATTCCATTCCACACCTCTAGAAAACCGAGTCGTGTGCATGTAAAACCATCGTGTCTGGTAAGGGCGAAATTCAATTCCCCAAACCCAGAAGACAGTACGCCTTTTACATATGGTGAGAAGGAAATGGTGATCCATTTTTTGTCGATAGCGCGTATAACCTACCGTATGTTGCCGAGTCCGATATTTTGATATCTATACAAATATACAGGACTTCTGCTCCACCTAGCACCTACAGTTTCTGCAACTCTTTCGCTTGAAGCAGCAACTGAACAGCCCAAACTTACAGTCACGTAACAAGTCGCACACCCGACCACGTGGCTGATGAAAATAAAAGACAATAAAGAATAAAGAACTTCAGTCGCTGGACTGAGTGATTGAGGTTAGATAGTTCTAACGGACCCTACAGACCAGGTGCCTCCTACCCATTTGTTCATCTGAGGAGGGAAACATATCCAGTTTCCTAACGTTCTGTTTTTGGTTTAGAATAGTAAATGGACAGAGTACAAGAACTCAGTAATCCAGATGGTTATACACCATCGTCAGAACTGGACTTAATATACTTAATTTTCGTTTACAGACTGTAATAACAGTTTGGGTTGAAGTCTCGTTATTTATTCATTCAATGGCCTACAATTTACATTTCTCACCAATCTGAATAATTGTCGTCATCTAACCGTGAATATTTGCATGTGAACTTGACGTTTCCTTACTCTAAGTGAAGAATTCATCGCAATCTTAATTATGCTTCAGCCGAACGTCCTTATTAAGTGCACACTGTATACTTTCGTATTCTTCTTCTTCACGGTATTGTTCTGTGATTAGGAAAATCTGTCATGTAAATATGACGCAACAGGTTCAGCAAAATGGCTTTTATTTCTTCCAGTGAACTACTCTTAAGTTAATGTATAGATACTGATTATAGATTATACAGGTGATTTCGCTGGATATCAACCTGTTCACGCCACTAGTCATTAGTATATCTAATGAGTAATCAGCACTTTAGCTTATAGAATTGTGTAATATTCTGATTGCTAAAATTTAAATAAATATATAAAAAAATTCTTGCTCTCCGTGTTAAAGGTCTATTGCTCGACATCAAATTTAATTTGCAATGATATTTAAATTCTGAGACATGAGGTTCTGAAGTTGGTAATGATGCGCCTTTAGCACTTTATATGGTACGATTGGTCTCTATCGCTTGAAACTGACCTCTTCTGTGCTAAGCATATTTGTTGTGTAATTTAGTTTAAATTAAGCTTGTCATCATCTCTTGACACTCTGAATCAGCTACTTTGTTACACCTCAGGGGGGAAGGGGTGAGAACTTATAATCACTTTCGTCTGTTATTCTCTTTCGCTAACATCTATGTTGCACTCGGCTGCCGTCGGCTGTCTTAGCTATGGTAGCTCGGGAGCGGTCGAGGACAGGATGGTTACTGGCGGGTGAATCAGAACTCCCTGCGTACATTTTCTACTATGTACACTGTCTATTTACAATAATAATTACATGAAGAAAAAGGTT
>NW_019731264.1:2747180-2794627 GCF_002891405.2 Cryptotermes secundus | reverse complement strand
TATTCTATGTGGCTGGGGGTGGACCTCTTGCGTCTTGTCGCTGTGTATTTGCTCATATGACCACCTCCAGTGGCCTAGTTAGCGGCGCGTCTTGCACACGGTATTACGCATGAATGCTGATTATCGCATTCTTAACCTCATTGCGTGTCCATGTGTTGTCATCTTTGCTCTTTCACTGCAAAACACTTTTCGCAAGTCTCCAGGCACCTAGGTAATAACTTAAAATTGCAATCCCAAATTTGATCCTCAACATACTTATAGGTTGAACACTGTGGTCGTCTGATATGTGACTCCGTGTAATCTGACACATAGGTAACATCGAAGTTTCGTAGAAACGTACTTCCTTCATCTTGAGGATATTCTGAAGATTTCAGACGAAAACAATCTTCAATCTTCAATCTTAAAGCCCCGATAGTCAATGGATGATTGAAAGGTAAAACGTAAAGTTGTCCCCGTGCTTAATTAGTTAAGCAGCAAACCGTGAAGACGTGCGCGGCAGTGCAGATACAGTTCGACCATTCTTGACCACGGCACTAGATGCAAGTGACTGGTCAGTTTCGCGACTCAGCCGCTGTGCCCCTGGGAAGTAGCTCTCGGCTCTCCTTGTATAGGAGGTTGGGTGAGCATCAGAACCGGTCTCGACGCTGTAGAACACAGACGAATTTCTTTCCCTTGCCGAAAACAGAACCCCAGCCGTTCAACCTGCAGCCCGTCGCTACAGCTCAGAAGGTGACTGTTTCAGTGGGATGTAGGTAATTCGTAATGTGGAAAGTGTTAACGACACTTTATGGGCTGCGTTCATACGTACATAGCGTCCAATAGGAAAGCTGCGAGCTTCGAAATTATGGTGGGACTGTGGCAAAAATACAAGAATCTCAGTATGAACGGAAGTATTTCGGGGCGAAAACCCCACCGGGACGAACACATTGATGTAAATTTATGCCTATATTTGTATTCTGGGGGCGCCCGCTTCGAATCTTGTCCAAGTAACAATACCCGGAAAGGATCTGTAAATAAGTTATGACTGCTTCCTCTAAGTCTTTACATAACAACTGCTTATACACACTCTTCCCATATAATTCGAGCCTATAGGCCTATAACCTCTGCAGTTGAAACTGTCTTTAAATAATCCGAAAATCAACCGAAGACTGGGAAAGATGAATATCAGTAGTGGGTAGATAAGCATTTTGAGCAAAACCGGTCGTTGCCCATTTAAAGGCACTAATACAGGTGTTCGCATGGAGAGGTTCGGCAAGACATAACATCTGATCTCTCCCAAAGTGATGATTGCTCTATTGCACTGTTCAGTTGATCCATGATTTCTCAAAGTGAGGGGCCCCTTCTAGGGGGACGCATCCTTCTGTAAAGGGGAAGGTAACCGAGTTCTCACGGATTATTTATAGTTGTATTGAAGCACAGTTCTGGCAAGTCAGTGACATGTAATATAGGTGCTTTAGAAATATGCAGCTGAAATTGGGAAATGTTTCGAGAATATTTCCGTTACTACAGAGGAATATTTTAGCTTACTGTGGGTTGTAGAGCTATTTAGATTCCTCCCGTCAGCGTACACTCCAATACAGGCCTGCAACAATTTGCAGAACTGCATGTTTCGCTGACTGAGTTGGGAGTACATTTATGTATTATTTTATGGGGTCACTATATTACAAAATTCTAGAACGCCTGACGTGAGAGAAGGGTATTGGGGTTCTTGTCTTGAATGCAAAAGGACGCGAGTATTTAGCTGTTCAATCAGTTCCACCTAGGATGAATGGAGCGTTACCTACACGCCTCTTATACATCTCAATGTGCAGCAATTGAGTAGTTACATAGAATTATGAAGAAATCAGTCTTCTGGGATTTGGCACCGTGTATATATGGTGTTAACCGACGTTTCGGAGGAACGTACCGCCTCCATCTTCAGGGTAGAAGAAAAAAAAATATAAGAAATCTGCAAGCGAAGAGACCGTGAGAATCGGTAAAAGCAGACTGTAGTTTTACCGATTCTCACGGTCTCTTCGCTTGCAGATTTCTTATATTTTTTCCTTCTACCCTGAAGATGGAGGCGGTACGTTCCTCCGAAACGTCGGTTAACACCATATATACACGGTGCCAAATCCCAGAAGACTGCTTTCTTCATAGTCACCGCCGTGAAAGCCTCAAATCTTACATATATAGAATTACTTTAGAAGAAATGTTGTTACTAAATATCATTTTAATTCATGAGAATGTAGCACCTTTGAGCGTCCATTGGAAAGGGATATTGCTTCTGCTGCATATGAACAGCCCTCACACAACCACCGTACAGAGGATGAC
The DNA here is from genome assembly GCF_002891405.2 of Cryptotermes secundus. Taxonomy (NCBI): domain Eukaryota; kingdom Metazoa; phylum Arthropoda; class Insecta; order Blattodea; family Kalotermitidae; genus Cryptotermes; species Cryptotermes secundus. The sequence continues at coordinate 2,792,314 of NW_019731264.1, read as the reverse complement.
GTGCCGATGAAAGTTTCACTGCGTATTTCACGTGCACGACAGACTATGCACACTCTCCTCCAAGTTTATGGGTGAACACTACTAAAATGGCACAACAGGATGCGGTTAATAAGTTCAGATGATGAGTAAGCTCTTTGGAACAAGAAACACTTTACGCAAATGATACGATTTGCAACTATACCGCCTTGTTCATAGAACACGGCGCGCAAACCGATGCTGGGCATAGGGTTCACTCTTCCTTGTACAACAAAGAGGAGCGCTCAAATATTTTATTATTATTCACTCTAAGGAGGCGGTCTGGGCTCTGTGGAGAAGAGAAATATCTTGCACTGAGGGGAAACAAACCCAGGCCGTTCAGCTCGTATCCCGTCGCTATATCGACTGAGCAATCTCGAGTCCTCATATAGACCTGCTACCAAGAGCTAAAGATACTTTGGGCAAATATGGTCAGCGTTTATAAACGAAATATTTCGTTTGCAGAATGGAAATAATTAAGCTTTGAATCAATGTTGAATGCGGAGAATTACGTCAACAGGAATCAGAAAAATGTGTTAAAACTTTACTGCGGATTGTAACAAAATCCGAAATAATCAGACGACTGCTGTGGACGCCTTGCGTGGTTACATACACAGATGGACGACTTAAGCAAGTATAAATCTCAAGTATTACTAAAAGAATTCCATTTAAGCATGATGGAAGAGATTTATACTAAGATTCGGGGAGTTTAATTTTACTTCTTAGTACAATTTACGACAATTTCTGAACTTCTTAGTTTATATAATGTCGAATGGGAAGAGTACTGAAACAATGAATTACAAAGAATATAGCATGACTCGGTTGTGGTCTATTTTAAGGATTAATCTGGATAGGAAAAGGACGAAGAATATAATTTGTGATAGCGGCTGTCAGGCCCGAGAATCCTCGAGGGCAGGCGTGGACTAAGAAAGAGGAATATGAACTATTACACTGCGACGTTATATATAATAGCATTTACAAATGTAACACCAAATTTCATTAACTCATATTTCCGCAAGTTCCGCGTTTTTCATTGCAGTCATAGGTCTAAGAGAAATATATTAAATTATACCTTATTTTTACTCAAATTATCAAGAAAGCTATTAAAAGCACGTCTGACAAAGGCTGCTGTCCATGGATAAACAAATCTGTCTAAGAGCGAGGGCACACCAAGGAAACTAGCAACCGCAACGCAACGGCAATTTCCGAGAAATATCGCCGATTTAAAGCAGGTAACTTGTTTCCAGACTAGCAGGCGCACACTGAGGAAACTTGTGTTTAACTCAGGCTGATAACAATTCTCGGAAATTGCGGTTGCGTTGTTGTTGCCAGTTTCCTCGGTGTACCCTCGCCCTAAGGCATCTCCTGTACAAGAATTGTTTTATGTAAATCAGTAAAGCAGGCTATCTCCTAAATAAGATCGGGTTCCTTTTCTAAAAAAAGGCCGAAGCGATATTGAGTGGTTGTACGAACACCATACGAAATCAGTTCTTCTAAACACTATTTGATATTTTCGTACCATTAAATTTTCGCACGAAAACATTCCAATTGTAGTTCTCGTATCGTTGAAACGTGCGTCTGGGCGTGTGCTCTCTCGAGCCTGGGCTGTAGTGTCTGTGAATGCTGTGCCCATGTGTCACAGTGAGTGCTTGAATTGCCTGTGCATTTGTCATTGCGTGTGATTGTCCTATGTGTACTTGTGTGTGGTTGTTGTGTTTGTGCTGTGCGTTTATATCTCCCGTTTTATTGTGTGTGTGACGGACACTCTGAAATGCTTCCGAGACAAGGATTTAACATCTGTGGTCATGTCTATTCCGTGTTCGTGAGAATAAATGCTTTCAGGTAACCTTGGATGCCCACTCACTGACGCAACAGTGTAGGTGTGTTGATGTTTGTCGCTTTACAATAGTAATCCCCTTGCCTTACCTTTATTCGCGAACAACCTGACTGCTGTCCATTTCAAATTGTGTAATGGATACGTTATGTAAGGCTGTGTTAATGCCGGAAGGTTCGACACTGATAACACTGAAGCCCGTCATTGCAAAGGCTCCTTCAATGGTGATAACTTCGGCGTCATTACTGACGTTACTTTCAAGTATTACAAATGCGTGCAATTTTATTCTGATATTACTAGAACTCCTGGAAAAGAAATATTATAATTTATACAATCACTATTAACAAATGGAACCAAACTGACACGTAACAAAGTAATTCGAACAATACTATATGTAAGTGATAAGATATAACAATAGGAAATCTGATGAGCTAGAAATCTCAATTACACCAACCAAACAAATTTACGTGTGTACATATACGATGCGAAGCGTTCCATATTGAGAACTAAAGCACAGGGATTTTGTGGAAGATATATTCCGGAAGTTAACATAGAAAATACACTAGCAGTGTTAGCGTAAGAAGCGCCGAGTTTGTGGGAGCACAGGCCACGCCAGGAGTTACGGCCCACCAATGGAAAGAGAAAAATGAGGAAAACCTTTCTATGATGGTGAGAACCTGGAATAACTGCAATGTTATAAGGGAATCGCTTGTGACGAGTTGACCTTAAGGAGGGAGCAGCGATAGCGGGCGTATAAGAAAAAAAGAACAGCCATTGGATGGACGGTAAGACCGACCGCAGACGTTGAAAGCACAACCCCCGGAAAGGAAAGGTAGAAGATACACCGTTCGGCTATTCAGGACGAGCAGTGTTAAGGAGAGATCAATGTGACATGTCAACGCAGTGCTAGTGACAGGTTGGTAAACAAGTTCCCGCGAAGACAGATTCTTGGTAAAGAATCCGTTGCTAGGTTACGCAACAGTAGAGGAATACTGGGTTTTCGGACGATGGACAAAGTCCGAAAACTCAGTATCTCTGTCTGATATACACCATCGTCAGAACCCTACAGTATCTAATAGAGGAATATGCGTAAACATTCTCACGGCAACGAATACAGGCAACAACAGAAGAACTGCCGTTTCTACGCGACATGTACTATGATACGAAATGTTCCACACGGAAAACAGAAGCAGTGGGATTTTGTGGAAGAAATACTCCGGAAATTAACATAGAAACAAAGAAGGGAGTAAACTGAACAAGTATATGATTTTATTAAGTTAGGACAAGCGATTTCAGTACTGAAGACATATACTCACACGAAGTGACAAAAACAATAAACTAAACGGCACAATTAACAGAAGCACGGCGTTCAAATCTGAACTGACACTGAAGCACCGCCTGCATAAACTCACATCAAGAGCACCACTTCAATGCGGCAATGAAATTTGGATCTTAAAGCATAAGGATTCGCAAAAAGTATAGTCAAGCGATTTTTGGGATCCTACTGTGTGTCACTCTCTCGCTGAATTAGAGCACCAACATCATTCTAACATCAGAAAAGGTCTAAAGATAACCAGATGCCAACAAAACTTTAAAAACAGTTTGGAAAGAATGGAAAAAATCTCACAAGTGGCGTTCCCTTACTGGCTGAAGGGAAGACGAGGGCTTAGGGCGACCAGATTGATGGAGGGGTTGGGAGGGTGGGGGCAAGATTATTTGGTCTACATAGAAACAACATTTAAAGGCACAACTCTACAATGTCAAGATGATGATGATAATGATGATGACAATAATATTGTATATTTAATAAGCTTACAGTCCGCACAGAAGAACTTTGAACTTACGAGTGGCCAGAAGAACAAATTTTATTTCACCTTTGGGGAAAGCGCCCCGCCCCCCTCGTAACCATTGGAGAGCAGGATTAAATATTGTCACGTGTATTAGCGACTTGAAGATGGGGTTTGGATTGGTGAATCGATTTATTGGATACTGACAAGTCGTAACTACAATTAATTATAACACTCTCAAGATTACTGTAACTATATCACAGGAAATAACGTCTTCAACAATTTGACTATTGAATTATCCATCCTCGATCTTCAGTCCTCTGGAACTCTCTCTCTCGAACTGAGTCTGAGTCTTACGTTACGACCGACGGTCAGTCAGCCAGTCTATCTTGGGATAAAGCACCCATCTGGGGCTTACGACCAGATTTTTATTTTCCTGGGGCTAAAGAGCGGCCGGTGCGTGAGGCTAACAACCTTACCGCCATCTGTCAGCCAGTTGTCTAGAACAACGTGGGAGCTTCGACGTCCCATAATCCCATGGGCCTCCACGGCCTGTTACAAGGATAGCTTTACCTTTCTATCTTGTGGACGGGGTGTGAGTTAAACGTTCACCACTATAAAATAACAGTATGTTATAATATGTCATATATAAGAAAAAAAAAAGAAGAAGAATGGCCTTAAATTTACGAAAATCCAGTTTATCTACAGTAGAGCTCTTTGATATGCATGACTACGTGGGTGAGTCGGAGACAAAATGCACTCATGAACATTTTTCAACTTCGCACAGGCTAAGCCGTTCTGCCTACATCAGTAAGCGTATACTCTCACGCTGCAGACAGCTTACTTAGCTTACTCAGTGAAGCATTATCTCGAAACTGGACAATCCCTTCAACATAATTAACATCGGAACGAAGGGCGACAGCAAGACAAATGAAAGTGCTATTTTGCAGGCTTGAGCAAATTACGAGCTACGAAATAGACCAGTCTGGTAAGGAGTGTAATGCAATAGACTGCATCAAAAGAAAGATAACGAATTTTGAACTAGAATATGTGGTTCATTACAACACAGTCTGGTATAAATTTCATCTTTTAACAGCTTGCGCTGTAAACATTTCATATGAAGCTGATGAAGTCTACACGATACGCATGTCATAAAAGTCAAGACGGTTAACCCACTTTAAGGGAATGATTAAAATATACAGGATGTTCCAGGAGTTTGGTGCCATACTTCAGGAGCGTACTGAGGGTTCCCTATAGAACAAATTTGAAATAGGAACCCATGGCCGCAAACGTAAAATAGCAGCGCTAGGGCGGCATTTAATATCATTTTGTTTAAACTTGGCGCCTCAATGTCGAAGAGCATGCACAGGCATATTAACCCCTCCAAACTCTTAAGACTCACCTGCTAGAGTAGAACGAGGGCAGTATTATCTCCGTACCAGGTAACTGCTATTATTGACTGCCTTCTTTCGCTCTTGCACTATTCCGTTAAATCTAACGAATAATTATTTTTGCCTCATGACATTAATATTAACGTCTCACGCACCTGTTCCATCACATCCGGGCACGGGATCTGTTAACGAGGGACTCGGGTCCGGAGAAACCGGGTGCATGGAAACGAAGTGTGACATTGTTAACTTATTACATAACGAGAAATAAGCAGGACGTGGTACGTAATTCATATGCGGTGGGAAAGCGTGGTAGAAGCAGACTTAGCAGCGCTGTAGTTTGAAATCATGCTACCGCAATTCAGCGGGTAAAGAACACTTTATGGCTCCGAAGAGGATACAAGTTTGTTGGGCCGCGCCATAGCTCAAGCGGTTAGTCGCTGGCTTCCCACCGCGGCGTCCCGGGTTCGATCCCGGGTCTGATCAAGTGGGATTTGTGGTGGACAAAGTGGCGCTGGGGCGGGTTTCCTCCGAGTACTTCTTCTTCGTTCCACCAAATTCTTCATCACCATAATCACCTGGGGCAAGTACAATAGTCCAATCAGTGGCCGCCGCGCTGAGTGGACCCAGCTGGACTCCGCCTCACACTAATCGAAAATATTGTTTGTCACATCTGATCATAATCAAATGTAGCGTGAACTTCCTTCGATACTTAACGATACTTAAATCATTCCAGCTGCATTAAACTCGACGACCAGTTCTTTGTTCTATACGCGAGTTCGATATGTGACGTCGATTTAAATGCAACGGTCGTAACAAACAGCTAGGAGATAAGGAGGTGGAAGGAGGTAGCCATCTTCTCCAGTGCACTACCCTGATATTCGTCAGGAATGAATCAAGCGAACCATGTTATACCTCTTGTGTTCAGGACAGCCTGGTTCGAATCTCGGCCTGGACACTAACTAACCTCATAGGGGGGTTTCTTGCTCTTCTTCAGTTCCTCCAAGCGGTTACTGAGATAGAACCTTGGAAATATGCCACGACCACTTCTTCCAAAATCTTTTACAATCCACTAGATAGTAACACCCGGCGACACAATTCTGAGCAACTGAGTACGTAGTTAAATAAACCATAAATAAACAGTTTATAATTCATACGGACTGACACTCTTCTGATAATCAACATTTTCATGGAATCGTCATGTCCCTGTGTCTGTCCGTCCGTCATTGGGCTGTCCGTGCCCGTTTTCTCTAATAACTTTCGAAACAAGTGATGTACTTGCATCAAATTGTGTGTCTAACATCATTTCGCTGTTGGCAACTCCACCTCTACACGTCTTAAATTTCCTGTCATTAGTAGTAAATCAATATTGAATTTTAACTACTCGAATAAGAAGCATCGTAATGAAGGTATAATATGAAATCTGCATGTGGTGACGCGAACGTTCGCGATATGGGAGTGACAGCGTAATTTAATTATGGGTTCATTAATCTTACGGGATTTTTTTAATTCGCTTAGTGGAGGGTGGAGTCAAACTGGGTCCACTCGGTACGGCGGCCACTGATTGGCCTATTGTAGCCTGCCACGGGTGATTATGATGATGGAGAATTTGGTGGAATGAAGATTGGCAGGGGAAACCGAAGTACTGTGAGAAAATCCGCCCCAGCGCCACTTTGTCCACCACAAATCCCACTTGACCAGACCCGGGATCGAACCCGGGCCACCGCGGTGGGAAGCCAGCGACTAACCGCTTGAGGCCAATCTTATGTGATAGTAACTTCTAAAAAAAATAAACAAAATTTTTCAGCATTTTTCCACAGACTATACAAGAAAGACTTCATGTCTTGTCACCAGAATGCAGAACAGGTTTGAATTACCCCATAAAGGTAGCTACTAAATTCTTTGAAAATGTGCTGGAAAACTACATTCGCGAAGAAATTAAGACCAGTTTAAATTTCGTTTAGATTATTTTGTCTTGCAGCGTGCCATTCAAAAACTTTATAATAAAATATATAAAAAAATAATTACCTATTGTTTTGTACGGATATGAAATTTGGTCTCTCATATGAAGCGAGACGATGCTGGTCTAGTAGTGAAGCTGGGATAGCTCAGTTTGTATAGCAATTAGGCTACAGGCCGGATGGCTGAGGAGTCGAGGGTTTGATTTCTGGCAGGAGTGAGAGATTTTTCTCTTCTTCATGATGTATAAATTGGCTGTGGGGCCCACCTAGCATCTTATAGCATTGGGTACTGGTGGCTATTTCCCTGAAGATAACATATTATGGAGTGAAGCTTACCACTCACCTCCCTCTAGTTAAGGATAGTGGAGCTATACCTCCAATCCCCATATATCTTCATGGTATGATGCTTAACTAATTAAGCCCAGGGATAACTTTGCCTTTTTACTAGTATAATGATAACTGAACAAGTTGTAACCGGTCTTGTAGAACCATCGAATCATATCATTAGTCATGAACATTGTTTTACATCCAGTAAGCTTATTTTAAATTCTGTTAAAACTAGTTTCAGCAAATGCACTTATGTTAGCAAGCTAATGACTGAGACACATGAAAGTTATGATGATTAATATGATTATACAGGTAAAAACGGTTCTTGTTATATAAATTAACATCTGACTTAACTGGAAAAATCATGTAGAACTATTTTTTTCAAATATTAAGAGCAACATACTTTGAAATAAAGTCCTTCTTTTCTTGTAGATCATAAAGAGCTCCAAAAATGGTGCATTTTTCATAATTCTTTTCAGTAACTGCATGGTATAATATTCTGGTATAATTATTCTGACAGTAATATATATCCTCTACAGAAGAAAGTTACATGAACCATGGCAGGCATTTACAAAAGGGAACTGTGTAGAGTTTCATACGGATCTGCCATCCAGTGGCTACTTATTAACTCTGATACCATTTATAACTGACGACTTAGAAAGGTTTCAAAATTGGGGGTTCATGTACTGAGTACAAGCATGATCTTCACAGAACGGTTGCTGATCTTAGTTTGTTTTTCAACTTTGCTTTAGAATATGTCATTAGGAAGGTCCAGGAAAAGCAAGTGGGACTTAAATTAAATGGGACACATCAGCTGCTGGTCTGTGCTGATGACGTGAATCTACTGGGTGATAACACGTTTGCCACAAAGAATATCACAGATGCTCTAATTGGTGCTAGTAAGGAGGTTGGTCCAGAAGTAAATGCAGATAAAATTAATTGTATGTCGCTGTCTCGTCACCAGACTGCAGGTTAAGATCATAAGAAAGGCAGTTAGTAGATCTAGATCATTTGAAAATGTTGCAAAGTTGAAATGTTTGGGAATGACACGAGTCAGAATATAATTCATGAGGAAATTAAGAAGATTAAATTCTGGTAATGCTTGCTACCATTTGGTTCAGAATCATTTGTCTTCCTGTCTGCTGTCTAAAAATGTGAAGGGTAAAACTGACAGAACTGCAGTTCTCTGTGGCTGTAAAGCTTGATGTCTGACATTAAGGGAAGAATATAGACGTGGGGTATTTTACAAGAGGGTGCTGAGAACAAAAGTTAGATGAAGTGATGGGGATTGGAGAAAAACTTCATATTGAAGAGCTTCATAACTTGTGCTCTTCACATAGTATAATTAGGATAATCAAGTCAAGGAGGAGATGGGTAGGGCATATAGCATGCATAGGGGGAAAAGAAGTGCAAAAGGGTTTTTGGTGGAAAAAGTAGAAGGAAAGAGACAAGTAGGAAGATCTAGATGTAGGTGGGAAGTTGCTATTAAAATGGATCTTAAGAAATAGAATGGGGTTGTATGGACTGGATCAATCTGTCTGAGAACGGGGATGAGTGGCGGGCTCTTGTGAACATGATCATGAAATTTCAGGTTCCATAACATTTTGGGACATTCTTGAGTTACTGAGTGACTAGCGACTTCTCAAGAAGGGCTCAGTTCCATGGAATGTGTTTTCCAGTAGCGGTAACTAACTAGATTCATGGAGCTGAGCCCTTCCTGAGAAGCCGAAAAGTCGAAATTACATTGCGACTGACGGTCAGTCAATAAGTCTTCGTGTCGAGCCCCATCTGGGATTCATAACCAGATATACATTACTATTTGACAGTTGCAGTCTTGTTTTTGTGGAGCGCCCTCTCTGACGACAGGACGGGTCAGTCTTTTGCATATGCTGCTGGCCTTTGCCAACGCAGTGTTTCTCGGGTCCGAGTCCCTTGGTACTCGCGACCGTATTTTGCAATTTCAGATTTGAGACTTTCCTTTTCGTAGCCTCCTACAACTCGCAGGTTTACGGTAGAGGTATTCTACCCCGCCTTCACACGGGGGTGAGAAGCCACCAAGAAGCCGCCAACTGTGCAACTAATTATTTAATCCTTCGGCACGGACCACATAGAAAACCCCGCTTCTCAACAATACTTCCATTGTTGGGTGTCAACTCGTTGCAGCGGAAAAGCGTTCACCGTGCTGTTACCTAGAAACGGGTCTATAGGTCACAATATTGTACACGTGGCTATTTCTTATCTGTTCTTCTGACGACACTGTCTAAGTTGTACAGGTTATTTATGCAGCTTGAAAAGGAAATGTACTGAATAAGAGTTACTGACGAATTTGGAAGGAAGTGCAAGGAAGTGTTCGCATCCACTTTGAAAGTACTGTTCGGCTGGAGGGACTCAGAAAAGCAGCAAGAAACAGGACATTCAGTTTTGAGCCGAGATTTGAACCGAGAATTCCAGGATGGATGCTACTGGTGCCTATTTACTATCCAGGAAATCAACCCCTACGATAAATAAGTAACTGCAGCCGAGGGTTTAACGTAAAGTGCTGGTCAGTCCGAGGGATGACAACAGCAGCAGGACCTGCTCCTTCAATCAATATTCAAATGAATTCCATCCAGAGACGCGGCAGGGGGCGGGATCCCCGTCGCGATGGCTGCCACTGCCATATCGACTGCCAGGTATCGACTTTCGGTCCCTCAACAAGCAGCCATGGCGTTCGGTAGAGAAGCCATATTTCCACGAGCATCGTTTTCCATTTGTTTTGCTTTCAGATTAAGAACATGGGAAGGACTCACATGTGTCCCTATCATCTGAACAACAGAAAGCGTCAAGCCTCGGTAAAGTATGGGGAGAATGCAGGCTGAAAGTAAAGCAAAAGAAAACGCGTAAGAAGAAAGAAAAAGGAGAGTAAGGAGAGAAAAATAAAAAAATATGACGAAAAAAGGTAAAGGATAAAGTTGTTCCCGTATTTAATTAATTAAGCACTAATGAAGACGTATGGGGGAGTGGAAATACAGCTCCATAATTCTTGACCTCGGCACTAGCTGGAGGTGAGTGGTCAAATTCACGCCCCGGCCGCTTTAGCCCTGGTAACCATTGTATAAGAGGCTGGATGGGCTCCAGAGTCGGTCTGCACGATGTAGAGAAGAGAAAAATTTATTTGCAGTGCAGTGAATCGAACCCCGGCCGTCCAGCCCATAGCCCATCGGTATACTGACGAAACTATCCGACCCCTGATTGAAAAGGTTGGGCGATGTCGATGTATGAAGAGACAACCACATATTACACTGTTATGTAAATATTTATTGTAATTGTACAGAATATGCGGACGAACTTCTGTCTGAGGAAATGAAGGTCGCTGGTTGCTGATAAGCTGGCTGTTTACCATCAATCACTTCGTCTTGGCGACAAGGCCCTTGAGACTCACGATCAGTAATTTTATTTTCCAACTGAACACTTGCGGTTGTAGTCCGCATGTAACATCCTATCTGACGAGACGATGGGTCTGTTGCTTACAATTGTTGCTGGTCCTAGCCAGTGCAGTCATTCTCAGGTCTGAGTCTCGCGGATTCATGACCATATTTTAGTGTCTCAGATTCGAGACTCCCCCAAACTGGAGGGCCAGGTCCACGTATTTATATACCCCAGGAACAGGGTGACCTAGTGATACCCCCAAGCACTGGGTTCCCTTTTCTTCGCCTCCTACTGCTCGCAGGGTTACGGTGGAGGTATTCGAACCCGCCTCCATACGGGATGCTTGGTTTTTACCATATTCGTCCACCTTAAGTAGTCTCGTTCCGACCTTATGGTGGACATCTGTACCTCCTGTTGATTACGGCGTTCTACTGAACTGCTTCCCTGGAGATGTGATTTTCAGTTGTTACATAGCAGTGGCAATTGTGTTATAGGTTTTACTTAGCGATGGATTGTTTATTCAAGAAACGTGTCTACAAGGAAACGTGTTTCCTGGCCTTTGCTTAACAGTGGACCGTATTTATACCGTGGTTGACTAGCACTTGACTCAATGTGGGCTGCTCCCAGAAAGTAAATAAATACATTAAAATGATCAAAGCTTACAACTATTTTTGTAGGAAAACCTGAAGGAAACAGACACCTTGGATGTCAAGGCGTAGTGGCAGAATGTAGACCTGTTGCTAAGTAATTACTCTGTAGACAACGGCCGTTGCTAGGTTATGGCCACAACATATTTCTAACAAGCACCAATGAAGTAAGTGGGAAGCGGTGTTCTCTACGCGATTCAAAATACTACTTGACGCAGCGATAGAAGAACCGTTGAGAGAGGTGTTCTCTATGTGATTCGCGCCGAGGTGTTATAAGTAGGACAAGTCTAGAATTTGGTCATTTGTGAGACAGTCGCCAGGCAGTAAGGACGATGTAAGCTGAGGATCCTATGACGTTGGAAGCGACTGAGAAGACTTAGTACGTTCTGTAGTGGACTGTGGAGTGTGTTAATTAACAATACCGCCGTAGTTACTTGTTGTTATGATCTGAAAGTGTTCAATAAATCTAACTACCAATCCAAACTCAGTCTATAGTCACTCCAACACGTGACCATATTAAATGGATCTTAAAGAAATAGGATGGGGAGATATAGACTGGATTCATCTGGCTCAGGAACGATGGCGATCCCTTGTGGACAGGGTGAAGAACAAAGCAGATAACTTTCAGTCCAGTATTAATAGTGTGACGGACCAGAATGAGACAAATCAAATTGGGGTGAAGAAAATGGGAATTTCTTGGATAGGTGAGCAACATTACCTTCTGAAGGATGACTATGCGCCATGGAGTTAATTACCACAAATGAGGCCCTATGTGATGGGGGTCACTGACACTTCTTTGAATTCGAGATATACCACTTTGAACCTCGTCCAGCTCTCGTGTTCTTAGAAGACAGCTTTCCGAAGGCACGTGGTAGGGACGCTTCTCTTTGGTCCCTGATGATAAGATAAGTCACCTGTCTAACGAAGCAAGTTGCAACATAATAGACCTGTCACCAAGCTCATCGCTCATGTCACTGTCTTCCTGTACTCACTGTACCTATTTTTAATGTCAACAGCACGCCATGAACTTTGCTTACTTTTCCGTGTAGCAGGTTGAGTGGAAGAAGCCTCTTAATTCATCCAGGACTGAAATCGCACAATTCAGTAAGGCCATTCCGGGTCACAGTGGCCGCGCGGTCTAAGGCATGAAATGTCTTCCCCCGCGCGAAAACTGGGATCGTGGATTAGAATCCCACTCTGTGTTCGTGCTGTTCTGTGCAACGGGCTGATCCACCTTTCAAGGTGTCCTACCGACTGTCTGTAAGATTAAGAAACTTATGAGAATGCAAGCGTTTCACAGATACTATCTTCTCCAGATAAATTATTATTATTATTATTCTCTTGCTCTTGAGGAGTTAAAATAGCATACTCTACGTACTAGGAGACATCGCCTCGATGCTCTCTTTCTTATTCAAGTTTATTTTGGCTCGAAATTCTGCCCTCCTGTTCTGGAAATTGTTGGTCTCCGAGTTCCTGCTCGGTATATCAGAGATTCTGCATTGTTCAATGTTTGCTCCTTATTTAAAAATTGTCCCTCTGCTAGATGTGCAGCAGTTGCTAATGTCTGCAGGGATGTTGACGTATTCGGAGCCAGGAATGTTCTACCCAAACAAATTTTAATATAGTATAATTGTTAGTATTATTATTATTTGCAATAAAACAAAATTAATTGTTATTATTATCCTCTGAAAATCTATACTTTTCATTTCATAATTAAATATTTATGTTTCACTTCTCACTTCTTAATAACACTTAGTTTTATGTTAATGAAATTATTATTATTGTTATTATTATCATTTATTTGCTTGTTTGTTTACTTTTCTTCATTATTGTGTTTTCCCAAGTACTTGCCTGTAATTTGTCTTTGACTTATAATGTATTTGTTCTATAATGTAATTACTTTCATTTACACTGTGCTCTGTCTGTAATTGGCCTTGCGGCTGTTGACTCGGCACACAAAAAATAAAGAATTGAAATTGAAATTAATGATGATGGATCAGATCTTTCGCATTCGTCAGATACTGGAGAAAAAATGGGAGTACAATGAGACAGTACATCAGCAACTCATAGACTTAAAGAAAGCCTATGATTCAGTTACGAGGGAAATATTGTACAATATTCTGGTAGAGTTTGGGATACCCATGAAACTAGTTAGGTTGATTAAAATGTGTGTAAACGAAACGTATAGTAAAGTCCGTGTAGGTAAACATTTGTCTAATAAATTTCCTATCCAGAATGGTCTAAGACAAGGAGATGCTTTATCGCCACTCCTTTTCAACTCTGCTTTAGAATATGCAATTAGGAAGGTCCAGGGAAACCAGACGGGACTGAAATTAAACGGGACACATCAGCTGTTGGTCTAAGCCGGTGGTGACATAATCGAAGTTGTACCCGGATATTTGGCTGGAGGGGATGCAAACTACGAAAAAAAAACTCCTTCACGATAGCATGTTTCCCGCCAGAGATTCGAATCGTGGACTTCTGTAATATGAATCTAGAGCATTATTACTATGCCAACCCGTTCGGTTCTAATTTGTCTAGATATTCATGTACTGTAAGTGCAAGTGTACTCGTATTTCTGCAAAGCTCGTAGTCATGCAGATGGGATAGGGCTTACGTAATATCGCAGTGTCACAACTGTCCTACTCTACACTTCATTAAATAGAAATATTCACCGTTTTAGGATAATCTGCAGATTTTAATGACGTCTGTATTTCGGGTCATGTGAAGTAACAGTAAAGTTGGCCTTGTGCTCAACTAATTAAGCACTACTTCATGAAGGCGATAGGAAGAGTTGATGTACTTATATCGACAGTGGCAGGAGTGTTGACAGCAGCCAGTGGCTAGCCAGCACGGAGAGATGGACAGTTCTACAGTTCGACATTATAGTGAGAGTTGTTAACACGAAAGCAGCGACTTTGAAACGACTTGTTCAAGAGTTTGTGTTATAGTTACGCTGAATTGTGGTTACGGCGTTGAGTAATAAAGTGACGTCGCAAGAATACGCATCGAGGTCTTGTTTCACAATAAAAGGAATGGGTAAAAATGTAAAGCTATCCCTGCCACAGGCCGTGAAGGCTCATAGGTTTGTGAGACGTCGAGGCCCCAAAATTTTCTCTAGACAGTCGGCTCACAACGGTAAGTTTGTCAGCCTTACGCACCCGCCGCCCTTTACCCCCAGGAAGATTCCTTGTACACATTTCTGTTAGAGGCTGAGCCGACCCCAGGGCCATAGTGCGCGGCTGGAAGGATTAGGTCAATCGAAAAATCCAGTGGTCTCATCGAGAATTGAATCCGGAGCCTTCCGAGTTGTAGCATAATACCTCAACCTACTACGCTACCACGTGCCCCAAATTGAATGGGACCATGGAAAAACACAAAAGAATAACCTTATCCCACGGCCTTCGCTAGTGCGCCTAACCGCATGAGGCAAGGAATATACCAGTACAAACACTGAGAATACAGGATCAATCCGGTTCGCAGGAACGACTAAACAGAAATGGCATTATGCCTGCCTCACACGTCTAGTACGACTTAGTACGACTGTACTCTAGCAGTGTTACGTACACAAGGCGCAATGGCGAGGTAGCCAGACCCGCCAAGAATCAAAATACGCGGTGCAAAATGACAAAATGAAGCGACGAAGTAACAGTGTCTTCTCCGATAAGCCGACTTAAAGATTCCTTGCTATGTTATACATTAACAAGGTTAAATAACACTGTCATAGACACGATAATTACTTAACAATCCTGCGTCACTGGGCCTGTCATTCATTTAACTAGGTACGAATTATCGGCCATTACGTAGATCAGCTTCAAGCAGCGATTCTCAGATGGGTTCTACATAACGCTCTAATTGTAACCTGGCTCTTAATTACGCAGGATTTGTCGTTGTCACAGCGGTTGGTATGAAGACTTCTACCTTCTGGAATATAACGCCGTGTAACCCGGTGAATGTCAACAGACGTTTCGAAGAAATACGTAACCTCCATCTGCAGGGTTGAAGAATAAGCCAAGAAAGAAACCAGGGCGAAGCAGGTGACTAATTCTTCGACCCTGAAGATGGAGACAATACGTTATTCCGAAATGTCGGTTGACTTTCGACAGGCTACGCGGAATTACATTCCACAATACAGGAATATTATCACGATTTTTTTTATTAATTAATTAAAGCCTGGGTAACCCAGAACTTCTCACGATTAACGTATATTTATGAAATCTGCTAAATGTAGGTGTCTAAGAATTTTCAAGATTATGGACGTCTATGGATTGTATATCGTGTAGTCTGGGAGAACGTTAGAAACGTTTCGGAGGAACCTGCTGCCTCCATCTTCAGTGAAGAGGTGAAAATGGAGTTATCAGATTCCTTCGAAACGTTAGCACAACAATACCCACACTATACAATTACCCTATTTTAACTTCTTAGAAATTTAAAAAAACACTATAAATTATATCTTTTGACTAATACAAGAATTTATTACGACATTCTTATGTAAAAATGCATACATTAAACTGTGTTAATCAGTAGTAATACAACGGATCTATTTATTTACAACCCGCCCGAAAATGATTCATGCGACCGAAATTAATAGTAGTTGAATGAGAGAGTAAGGTTGTTGAAACCATTGATTGCAATATATTTTATTAGAATTTAATTAATTTCTTTATGTCGACGGCTCCAGTACCTCGACAGGCTCAGTTCTTGTAACTGGGCCAAAACGATGTCGCTTTTGTATGTCCGCACAGGTCGGTTAGTCGCACTTGCAGGACCATTACCTTCTGCCACGAATAGCAGCGACAATAATTGTGACTCCAATGCAAAGAGTAGAAGACCCGCGCCACTTGCATGCTGTTCTGTGAAATTCTTGGTCGAGTCACGACCCGAGTATTTTCCAATGTTGTTTCATGACCCAGTAACTTCATTTCTTCCTGACCGGATTCGAACAGTGGGAGATGGGAGGGGTGTCAACGGATACAAGGGCGAAATTGTTGGTCAAGGTCTGCGATTCAGGCATATAGCACAGAAACTGACCTGATCCACTAGTAGCAGATGTAGGCCTGCACAGGAATGGAAATAAAGATCTCCATAGAACGTAAAATATTCTGTCGTAATTTATATAATACGTACTACATTGGAACATGTTTAAAATAAAAGTTTGAGGGCTTTAT
The DNA here is from genome assembly GCF_002891405.2 of Cryptotermes secundus. Taxonomy (NCBI): domain Eukaryota; kingdom Metazoa; phylum Arthropoda; class Insecta; order Blattodea; family Kalotermitidae; genus Cryptotermes; species Cryptotermes secundus. Next base: position 2,775,779 of record NW_019731264.1, on the reverse strand, counting down.
GAGGTCTATATTTTATATTATTATTACGTGTAGGGGTATCTATTAGACGGGGTTTGGCTGGATGATTGGATTTATTGACACCTTACACACACCACTCGGAATTACAGGCAAATACAGCGGTATCGCTGATCTTCATACTTTATAATTCACCGTTACACACGCACTAGGATTCTCAGTCTTCACTAGTCGTATCCTGGCAACGGATTTCAACACAGTAATTATACCACTCTCATGTAACTGCAGCACACATGTAGTCTTCTTTGCACAGCCTAATTCCTATCTTGCCATCTCTTCTCAATCATCTTCGACTACAGTCTCAGGAGACTCCTTCAGTTCTAATTCGTCCAAGTCACATTGCGACTGACGGTCAGTCAATCAGTAAGTCTTGGTGTCGAGCCCCATCTAGGGCTCATGATCAGATATTTATTACCTTTAACAGTTACGGTCTTGTTTTTATGGGGCGCCCTCTCTGACGAGACGACGGGTCTGCCTTTTGTATGTGGTGCTGGCCCTTGCCAGTGCAGTCTTTCTAGGGTCTGAGTCCCTTGGGACTCGAGACCATATTTTACTGTCTCAGATTTGGGACTTCCCTTTTCGTCGTGGTGTCGAGCCCCATCTGGGGCTCATGACCAGATATTTATTACTGTTTGAGAGCTACAGTTTTGTTTTTTGTGGGGTGCCATTCCTGACGAGAGGACGGGTTTGTCATTTGTATATGCTGCTGGCCGTTGCCAGCGCAGAATTTCTCGCGTCCTAGTCCCTTAGGACTCGCATCCACATTTTACTCTCTCAGATCTGAGACTTCCTTTTCGTCGCCTCCTACGACTCGCAGGGTCACGGTGGAGGAATTCGACCCCGCCTCCACGTGAACCATTCTTGCTTCAGTTGTCCTGCTTATAACTCCTTTGCTTGAACCGAGCAGAAAACACCGTTTAGAACAGTACCATTATTGTTGCATGAGTAAACGTTGCCTCGGGAACGTGTTTACAGAGCCATTGCCTAGAAGCGGCTCTAAGCGCTACTATACTACTCTCGGAGTAAACACAGGTCGTTTCCATAAAAAGCATTAACCAGTCGATCTTTGTGATGGAAACGTTGTGTAATTTATATGAGAGAGTAAATTAATTTTAATGTTATTTTTATGAACTTTATGCTTCAAAGAGTTAACAGATAACGGATGGTATTCAATAGAGCTCTGTCAGATATTCGATGTTTTAACTGATACTAATAACTACCCATCGTTTTAAAACATAGGTGAGAAACTGTTAGTAGGCAAATAAACGAAGTTCCGTTTTATTACTGAAAATATAAAAAAAAAGTGTATGCTACTGGCGCATAAGTTTGTTCCTACATCGCCAGAAATGTTTAAGGATTTATTTCTTTAAATAGACTTTATTTGTGTTATATTCGGGACACATCTTTGAGAAGAGGAAAGCTAATGGCGAAGTTGACCCTGAGCTTACGTAATTAAGAATCAAGCCTTGAAGACGTATGGGGTGCAGATATAGTTAAGCTATTCCTAATCTCGACACTTGATGGAGGGGAGTGGTCAGCTACACGCCCCTGCCTCTGTACCCCAGGGGACTAATTGAAAAGGGGGCTGCGTGGGCCCCACAGCTGGTCTCGACGTTATGGAGAAGAGAAAAATTTATTGCATCTACCAGAACTCCAAGCCGGACCCTTCGGTCGTCCAGCCCGTGCTCTATTCGCTATACCATCTGAGCTATCCCAGCTCCCAGAGCTAGGGGAGCCTTCAAATAGCAAACCCTTCCTTCAGATAATTGCTGTATACTGTAGCCTACGCTTCTATGCGATTTTCACTCCTAACTGTAGCCAGAAAACAACAGTACAATCCTGTGTAGGCTAAATTTTATTCTGTATTTGTTTATTATATACATATAGTATATATACATACAGAATGTCCCGGAAGGAAAGGCCAATATTCTGGGAGGTCATAGTATCGGCCATACTAAGCAAAAATATGTATATAGACTTGTCTTAATCCGAACGGTTTCCGAGATAAAGCTACTTCACGGCACACTGTAAAGACGAGCAACACCCCATGTCCTCATACAAGTGCCATAGTGCATTGTTGCTGACGGTGGAATTTTCGAAAATGTATTGTCACATGTAGGGGGGTACGAGTGACGAAAATAACGGGTTATGGATCGGATAATTGGATTTGTTGACACTTCGAATACAGGTTCTCTTAATCACACTCAATTATAACGCTATCGCTATTCTACACATTTTCATTTCACCGCTGTACGCTCACTAGGATTATCCGCCTTCACAAGTCGACTCCTGGCAACGGATCTAAACATAGAAACTAGCACTTCAAATATTACACGTAAATTCTTCTCTTCACAGCCGCCCGCACATAACTTAACTCTCAAGATCCTTGTTATATAGGCTTCGCACGGACCGCACAGAAAACAAATTACGTGATTGCTACCCAACTACTTCATTAGCGCGGCGGACTGCTGGCTAGTAACAAGCTCTAACATTCGTCCACTGAGACACAGTTTCCATTGTTGCGCGTTCGAAAGTGTTTACCGAGCCGTTGCCTAGAAACGGGTTGCATAAACCTGTTGTTCTATTGTTTCATGGGTGTATTACTTAGCAACGGCTGTTTCTATGGCTCAACATTCTTGCATTTGGCAAATACAGCACAATATTATACTGGGTAAACTGTACCAAATTTGTCACTTGAATAATAAATACCGGTATTAGAAACAGTACGTGATATCTCTTTCTTATCAACAATTTTGGAACTGTACAGTGAAATAGCTCTATCTCGGAAGCAGTTCGGAATGGGACACATGTACACACACATTTTCTTGCTTAAAATGACCGATACTATGACCTCAGAGAATACTGACCTTTGCTCCTGGGACATCTGCATACTTACTTACTTGTAAAGCCTACGATAACGCATGAATGGTTTTCTAACGAGACGCCAAAAATGACATAATAAAGTTAAGCAGTCATTCCTGTCTACTGACACTGCTCACAGTAGAAGTAGCTGGTGTTCCTTTGCCAGAAATCGAGAAGCGGAAGACAGAACCATCAACTGTTGGCGTGTTGCAACAGACGGACCGACCACTCGCTTATTAAACAGCGATTAGGGTAGGGTCTGGGATGAGAACGGGACCTTGGAAAGCTGTTTCCATTCGTCCATTATCAACTGGCTAAATGAATGGATGGAACTCTACTTGATGACGTCAGTCAAGGGAAAGGGCGTACAGGAAACTGCTCGCCACTTCGAACTAGGTTTCATGCAGATACGGACCCCACATAAAATTTAGTGGATAACAGGGACATGGCACAAAGACTATATCACATCTGAATGGGTTCCAATGTTTGGCAATTCATTGTAAACAAATGACATGCAGCATTTACGGAATCAGAATGTAATATCAGAATGAGTCACGTGCGGGGGACTTCCCTATACAAAATGGCCGAGAGTGGCTTTGAATCAGAAATCCCGGTTTCGAACCACGATCAGGCAACCAACCTGCCACTTGACGCTGCATGCAACATATGCAGTTAACGCTTTCCATGTTGATTTATTTAAAAACTAATATACAGCCCTCTGCAATTTCAGCTGGAAATTAGTGAGCAAGAATTCTACTGAGAAAACAAATACGTAACATTTCTTGCCTATAAAAACAAATCTAGTAAAAAATACATAACTTCAAAAACGCAGCCTGTAATCCATTTGGAGAATAAATATTCAAATTCTGTTATCTGTAAACATACTGTGGCATGTAGACCCGTTGCTATACAACGACCGCGAAAGAGGCAGCCATACAACAGCCGTTGCTAAGTAATGGCTTCGCAAACAGACATGTTTCCACGGTAACGATTGCACAGCAATAATGGAATGATATTTTCCGTGCGGTCCGTGCCGAGATGTTATAAGCAGGAGAGTCAGTGAGAGTCAGTTGAGTTATTGGTTGGTGAGTTAGTGAGTTAGAGAACTGCTGCGGTTGAGTCGTTGTGAGCTGTTGCTGTGTGAATTTGGTCGCTAAGACCGCGGGCAGTTCGAGAACCCAGAGGAAGCATAACGTCCACGGTTGAAAGCCGCTATCAAGCAACGGCAGCGAAGACGTGACTGTGGACATTAGTGTGGGTAACAGTGTACTGTAAAGTGTAGTCATGCACTGTATCAAAGAGTCCAATAAATCGAGCCATGAATCAAAAACCCGTCTATAGTCACACTCCATCACGTGACAAATACTAAATACTTTGCAGAAGCGGGAACTCAGGCCTTCCTACCGTCCAATGTCGCGTATTGCTGTTCCAACCTGTAACAGCTACCAACTCAGCCATCTTCTACTACCAATATCAAACCTGCATGAGAACTGCATAGCAAGCGTCTCTTGCCATCCTCTTGCCATATATGTAACTATTATCAATTCTGATGAAGCCTTTATGCAGGCCTATTTGAATAGTCTGGTCTTTGTTACATATGCAGAAACCCATTAATGAAACCTCGAACTGTTGAAAGACGTCAGAAAATTTCCTACTTTACTACCACCAAATTCCAAAAAAAAATTTTATATCCTGAGATACGTATTCCTCGATTATAGCATGGACGGCAAGGGTTAAAACAGTAAAAGCTAAAGTTGTTCCTGTGCTTAACTAATTAAACATTAAGCCATGAAGGTGTATGGGGAAGTGGACGTATAGATCCACGTTTTCTTGACCTCGGCAGTAGTGGCAGATGAGTGGTCGGATTCACGACCCGGCCGCTTCAACTTCGGGGATAAAGCCCCAGGTACACATCGGGAGGCTGGGTGAGTCCTACAGCCTGACTGACGTTATGGAGAAGAGAAAATTCTTGACCCTACCAGGATTCGAACTCCAACTCCTCTCTTGCCCAGCTAATAGACAGTCTCTATACCGAATGCGCTATCCCGGCTCCTGGGCTAACAAAATAAAGTTAAATGAACTACGGCCCATTTATTTTTGACTTACTTTAGCTTGTTATCTTAAAATACGATTCCAGTCGTATTTTTTTAATTAATTTAGACACTAACTTTAATTCCTGCAGAGCGAAGCAATGCGAATTCAATTTTATGTTCTAGGACATGGGTCAGCAACACATTCCCGTGTCGGGTCACTTCTCATTGAGGTCTAAAATCTAACATTCCATACCTGCCAGCGTTGTTAGTCCAAATTTGAGCTTTGTTTTTTATATGGATTCTATACTTATGACTATTTTATCTAGTGTCATCTTAACTTCAATATTGCAAAGCGAAGGTGAAGGTAATTAAGCACCACGCCATGAAGACGCGTGACCTCGGTACTAGATGAAGGCGAGAGACCAGCTTCACGCCTCGACCGCTTTACCCCCGGGGAAAAAGCCTCAGGTACCCATTGGATAGGAGGCTGGGTGAGCCAAAGAGCCGGTCTGTGCGCCGTGAGTACAGAACAATCTTTCCCCTCCCAAGAATTGAAACCTCGCCCACAAGCCTGTAGCCCTTCGCTATATCGACTGAGCTATCCCGTCTCCTCATAATTTGCTTACTTACTTATGCAGCTGAGCCCTTTTTGAGGAGCCGCCAATTCTGCAGCTACTCAAGAATTCCCCAGAATTTTTTGGAACCCGAAGGTTCATTACCGTGTTCACAAGAGCCATCCACTGGTCACTGCCCCGAGCCAGATCAATCCAATCAATACTATCACATCCTAACTCTCTAAGATCCATTTTAATATTGTCCACCCACCTACCCCTCGGTCTTCCCAGTGGTCTCCTTCTTTCTGGCTTTCTCATCAATATCCTATATGCATTCCTCTTCTCCCCATTCGTGCTACATGCCCTGCCCACCTAATCCTCCTTGACTTGATCATTCTAATTATACTTGGAGAAGAGTACAAGTTATGAAGCTCCTCATTGTGCAGTTTTCTCCAACCTCCTGTCACTTCATCCCTCTTCGGTCCAAATATTCTCCTCAACGCCCTGTTCTCAGATACCCTCAGTCTATATTCCTCCCTTAATGTCAGAGACCAAGTTTCACATCCATACAGAACCACAGGCAAAATTATAGTTTTCTATATTCTAATTTTTATGTTTTTGAACAGCAAACGAGAAGACAATAAAGTAATATTTTGTAACTTCGTACTCTGTGTATGGTTCTATTTTCCAACTCAAAACAAAAGAGTTTTTATAATGCTAGAGGGGTGGAACTAAGTCCCTTGTACTGCGGTCACTTCTGGCCTACTGTACCAGCCCCAGATGACAGGTGAAGGTGATTGTGGAGCAATTGGTAGAACGAAGAATGATAGGGGAAACCGAAGTACTCGGAGAAAACCTGCCCCAGCGCCACTTTTTCCACCAAAAATCCCACCTGACTAGACCCAGGATCGAACCCGAGTATGTCGTTAGCAAGTCAGAAAGAGCGTGCTCTGTACATTGATGCAGTAACCCAATAATGTGTAATAATACCGGCTGTGAATTAGGTACACAAGCAAACAGGTTAGTTACTCACGCATCGACAACATTAATGCCTGCTTCATCGATTTAATGAAAGCATTACTGGCCAATCTTAAGCTGGATCTTAGAGAGATAGGATGGGATTGAATGGACTGAATTTATCTGGCTCAGGATAGGGACCAGCGGAGGGCTCTTGTTAACACGGTAACGAACCTTCCAGTTCCTCAGAATGTTGGAAAATTCTTTAGAAGCTGAACAACTGACGGCTACTCAAGAAGGGATCAGCTTTATCACTGTCGGCTCCGAACGTAAGTTCGTAGGTTCGTGGTTTATGTAAGTTGTTTTGTGTACACTGCGGTCGCATTTTATGCGAGGGATGCGTTCCTGAAAATGTCGCATAATTCAAGACAAGTTTCCTCATAGGAATAAATTCGCATTAATTCAAAGTTTGCGCATAAAGCGAGACTTTATTAATATTGCCAAGATTTAGGGCGTGTGTGACTATAGACGAAGGTTGGATTAGTGAAAGTATTTATTGAACACTTATACACACCACACGGAACTACAAGTAATTACGGCGCTATCGCTAACCTCCACGATTAGAAATCACCACAGCACCCGCTAAACTCTTTCCAGCCTGCTGTGTCTTAACCAGTCCTTCCTCTGTCAACGGCTTCTAACAGTGGAGATTCTTTAGTTCCCCACACTCAAGTCCTCTTGTCTCAGTCGCCACTGCAGAAATCTTGTCAACTGTTCGCTCAACTATAGCGCGACCTCTCCTCAGACCCTATTGCGTAGCTCAACGAACTTTCAATCCTCAACTAACAAGAATGTCAAAGTCAAGGTCATATTGCGACTGACGGTCAGTCAGTAAGTCTTGGTGTCGAGCCTCATCTGAGGCTCATGACCAGATATTTATAACTGTTTAACAGTTACGGAATACCTTGGTATACACCTGGATAAACGACTGACATGGAAAAAACACATTCACACCAAAAGAAAACAACTCGGAATAAAATTCCGACAGATGTATTGGATGCTGGGAAGGCAGTCGGAGCTATCGACAGAAAACAAGATCTTACTGTACAAAACCATGCTCAAACCGATATGGACGTACGGGATACCATTATGGGGATCAGCCAGTAACTCAAACATAGAAATTCTCCAACGATTTCAAAGCAAAGTATTACGAATAATAGTTAACGCACCGTGGTATGTGCCGAACACGGTACTACACAAGGACCTAGATGTACCAACAGTACGAGAGGAAATAAAAAAAAACAGCAAAAAGTATAAAATCAGACTCCAGGCCCATCCGAACGACTTGGCACAAAAACTGCTCGACGACGAAGGAGAAATCAGGAGGTTAAACAGATTTAAACCTACAGATTTAAACCTTCAGATTTACCCACCAGATTTGAATAATTCAACACTTAACTGCATATCACTAAGCAGTTAAAATAAGTATTGAGCAGGTTCATTGGAACATGCTCACCACGACAAGTTCTCTTTCCTTTTCTATATGTAAACCACAAAATGTACTTATTATCCACACTTAATGGATAGATTGTATAATTATTGGAGGAAAAAAAACAGTTACGGCCTTCTTTCTTGTGGGGCGCCCACTCTGACGAGAGAATGGGTCTGTCTTTTGTTTATGCTGCCGGCCCTTGCCAGCGCAGCCTTTCTCGGGTCCGAGTTCCATGGGGTCACGACCATACTTTACTGTCTCAGATTCGAGACTTCCTTTTCGTCGCCTCCTACGACTCGCAGGGTCGCGGTGGAGATACTTGACCCCTACGCCATACGGTTAAACTAGATTCCCATAGTTCTCATCATTTTCACCACTTTGCACGGATCACATTGAAAACACCGTTCTTCTGTTGTTGCGTGCGTGTCCGTTTCCGCGGGAATGTGTTTACCGAGCCGTTACTGAGAAACGGTCGTTTGTTTATTCGACTATTGCACAGCAACGACTGTGCTCATTGTTTGTTTCGAGGTCTTTTCCTAGCATCGGGTCAATACGCTACAATATTTTTCATATCGCAATATTTCAAATTCGTATAAAATGTTACCACACTCCAATTCCATTTCAGTAAAATATAAGAAGCTTAAACTTCGTGGTGGCCAACTTACGACCTTTTAAATCATTCAGCTGCCTTTGTAGCATAAGATACGTAAGTTAGGCATGATCTGCTCTGTAAAGCCTGTACTGACAGAGGACTTGTGTGTAATGCACAAGGAAGAATTTTCAATAACATGCCATAAATGCGATATGTACACTTGACGAAAGGCCAAGCGTATTGATAAGAGACAAACCCATCTTCTCGTCAGAGAATATGTTACATAAAGGCTATTACCGCAAGAGATCAGTTGGAAAAAGAAATCTCTGGTCGCGGGCCTCAAGGGGCCTGGCGCTAAGACGAATTGATTGGCGGTAAACCGCCAGTCGTAAAGTAATTCTGATTTTGACCTTGGTTTCTATTTCACTGGTTACCAAACTCTGCTCCGGCGGGACACTCGTGTTCGGTGACGTGAACCGTGTTATTCGGCCACAGAAACCGAGTGAAATATTTAGGAGCCGGGATAGCTCAGTCGATAAAACGTTTTGACTATGGGCTGGAAGACAGAGGAGTCTGGTTTCGATTCCTGGCAAGGGAAAGAGATTTTCATCTTCTCCACAGCGCCCAGACTGGCTCCGGAGCTCACCCAGCCTCCTACATAATGGCTACCGGAGGCTATTCCTCCGGGGGCTAACGCGGCAGGGGCGTGAATCTAACCACTCACCGCCATCCAGTGCCGTCATTTAAGACCTATACCTTCACTCTACCACAGGTCTTAATTAATTTATTTATGTACTTAATTAATTAAATGCAAAGATAACTTCACCTATATCTTATGAATAGAATTTTTTTAAATATTTCTAAAATCTCTGGAACTATATTTAATTTACCGTTTGTCACTTCTAGGTTATATTTAACAATTTGCTGTTGCTGATATTGTTATCTCAGATGTGCAGACAATGGTATAAAATTACAATTTATCCGCGGCTAAAATTGTTTCTAGTTCGAATGACGGTATAAACAAATCAACTTTTAAAATGTTTCGCATGGAGCAACATGACGAACAGTTGCCTCGCAACATCAGCACATTTGTGCACTGGTGTGCCAGCTAACAGATGTTTTGAAAACGTGGCACAGTTAAAATATTTGGATACGACAGTAACACATTAAAATTTGATTCAGAAATAAATTAAGAGGAGATTGAATTAGGGTAATGACTTCGGTCATTCAGTCCTACATAATTGTAGGCAAAGAAGCCTGGCGGAAAATGCTTCTTGAAAGATCAAAAATGAATGGGAGGATGTCATTTTGGATAAGCAGGTTGTGAAGGCTGTCGATCACAGTGGCCACGAGAGGCATGAAATGTCTTCGTCCGCCCAAACACTAGGATCGTGGGTTCGAATCCCACTCAAGGCATGGATCTCTGTGTGCGTTTATTCTGTGTTTGTGTTGTCTTGTGTAGGCAACGACCTTGTGTCGGGCTGATCCCCCGTACAAGGAGTTCTACCGACTGTCTAAGATTAAGAAACTGGACTGTAACGAAGCGTTTCACGGATGCACTATGCTCCAAGTGGGAGCAACAGGAACAGATAGCTAGTCTTGTGAGTGTTGTAAATGGATAGAATTGGCTCTGGATCCTGTACAAAGGCTACACTGAAGATTCGGATGTCATTACCATAACATTTGTTAGTTAAGTCCTAACATTTATGTTAAAAAACGCCAGAAGGAGCCCTGGAGGCTTAATCTTGACAGCAGAGAGGAAAAAAAGCCGTGAAAAAAATTCTAAATCGAGACTCCAGGAAACAAGGTCACCTGAAACATAATCGACCGCGGACAGATAGGGTTCGATAAATGAGACTGACTTATTTATTTGTACTTTTGAAATCAAATGATCCGAAACGTCCTTCATGACGAGCACCGGTTCCCATTCTTCGTAAGATGTATGACTGTTTTGCATACAGACATCAGTATGCACCACAAACACGCAGATGGCTTGTAATGCTCTACCAGTCTCAGCCATCACTGTGTGTTAGAATAAGGGAAAATGATGCATGCATTTCCTGCATAAATACACGTACAGTTACAGAGCAACAAACGAAGCACGTAGCTGTGTAATTCAGTAAGTCGGTGTCATGCATAACGTCAGTTAGTACCTCTTCCTTGTCACACAGTACATACAGTCGTATAATTTGGCAGTTTCCTACAAACTAATTATATTATTCCACTTGGCTAATTAATGACACATACAAGCGGTCTCTGCTTGAAAGCCGTTGTAAATCGGGCCCTGTCTGCACACAAATGTAACACTGTAAATGCTATTTGAGTCTCTGACCACAGGATTTATGTTTCTTTTCGTAAAATTATGTGGTTTAGGTTATATTTTAGCGTCCTGTTGCACTGATTTAAGTCCATGATTTATTTCACCGTCTTCTAGTGCATACACTTATCTACTTTAGTCCTCTCTCTCGCACTACATGTTTCGGCACAAAAGTGCCATCTTCAGGTGCTTATTCGACTAACGTTGTGAACTAGTGAACTAGTTTAACGTTAATCGAATAGCACCTGAAGATGGCACTTTTGTGCCGAAACATGTAGTGCGAGAGAGAGGAGTGAGGTAGATAAGTGTATGCACTAGAAGACGGTGAAATAAATCATGGTTTTAGGTTACTTGTCGACGATGTATCAACTACAGATTTGATAATGAGTCGATTATGATGGGAAGAGATTATTTAACTATTATTTAACGCAGCCACATAAGAAAGACACACCATAAGACACAATATATACACAATTAAAACATAAGAAGAACGACTCCCATAGCGGATGAATGGCGTTACACACGAGTTTGATATACGACATGTAAGATGATAGATCTTAACAAGTTTTAATATATAAATTTTATTATTGAACAACGACGAACACACATTTTATATCATTTTATAAATGGACACATGATGGCAGGCAGTGCAATGGTTTAACGTGATTAATACACCTGAGGATGACAGAATGATGCCGAAACATGTAGTGTGAAGTGACAAGTGAAACTGTATGCACTAAAAGACGGTAAATATATACACATTATGGATACGAATCAGTGCAACAGGACGCTAAAATACAACATCAATAAACAGCACTGGTGCTGAATTTATATAATGCATATGTAAATATTACCAACTGATATATTACAGTCTGCGATAAACGAAAGTGAACTCTGGTGTTACCCTTACTAATGTGTGCATAAAACAAACGAAGAAGAACAAAGTTCCTTCGCGTGGCATTTTTACAAGACGTGGAGCATACAGGTACTTGCTGTCTCGACACGTGGCATATAACATACAAATTTCTTCGGTTCGAATTCTGATAATGGTATAATTGCTTAAATATGTGATACAATTTTATGCAGAGAGAGGACGATCTGCGATACAGGCAGCTTTGGTCCTTGCTTTATAAGGCCGTATCAACTGACTGCTCTTTTTGTATCTATTACTTTACTTAAAGACGTTTTCTCAACTTAGTATACTATACAGCGTCGAAGGGAAGGTTAACTTTGACGAATGGACGCTATTTTCAGTGCCATAAGACGCTGTAATTGTCGTTTACTGCAACGATATACGCAGTAAAAAATTAACGATTCTACACTGTAATAAATCCCTTTTAATTTGCACTGGTCATTCTCCCTAGCTTCTCTGCTGAACTGGAGCGTCTACCTAGATTAGCAGAGCACTGAGTATCTTCAGAGTATCTTGAAGATGGAAACAGCATGTTCCTCCGAAACTACTGTACGCTGTGGCTGACTACGTGACTTCACACATACCAGAAAATAGTCATTGCCATGAGAATTTCATGTTGCAGCGTTTAGAGCAGTTTCTAGGTAACGGCTCGGTAAACACGTTCACGCGGCAACGGATACGCATGCAATAATAGAGGTATTGTTAGAACAGTGTTTTCTACTCGGTCCATGCAAAGGTTATATAAGGACAATTGAAGCAACAATAGTTCAGTTGGAAAGGAGTAACCGTTCGCAGAGGACTTGAGCATGGAAGCAGAGGAATCGTCGTTGTTAGAAACAGTTACTAGGAAACGTCTAATGAAGTCACTGCAGGCTAGAGAAGACTTAGCGTGTGCTGTACTGGTTTGTAATGTGTGGGAATCAGCGATAGTGTTATAGTTATTTGTAGTTACGAACTGTAAGTGGTCAATAAATCCAGTTATCCACAACCCTGTCTATAGTTACTCATACATGGGATAATACCTTATATTACAAAGGAGCAAGGGGGTGTATGATTTATGTTTAAAAAACAACATCCAAGGAACTAGGCTATACTTGTTTAGAGTTTGACAGAATTTCGAAGCTGGTCCTCCCAATTGCAAGTCTAGAACATTACTACCACTGCTGCATGCGTCATTCGGTAGGAGATTCGAACTGACACTAGCCGCCTTATTATAATGATGCATAATACATATCCATATCAAAGAATTGCAACGGGGAAGCAAATTTGTAATGAAAATATATAGCGTTGGCTCCGTTGATGTGTGGGAAATAGGTTAAGTTCGTGAGTCCTCCAATCGTCCTCTGTGACGTTTCACATTGTTAGCAGTGCCATTCATGTTCGTGCTAGCGCTACTACGGGAGAAACCCACGTGGATGGTGGGTAACATCCATCTGACTCGGCAACGACTCAATAATTAGAAAGGCCGGTGCGGACTGGTATAAATTATGCATCATGACGAGATTACACGTAACTTTATTTACCCAGAGGGCAAAGTGTTTGTGTACACAAGACAATTAATACTAATCATACATTAGGCGGTCTTGAAGCAAAGATTTCACATGGCCACAATTAGAAGCGAGAGGCATGTTCTATAGCCACATAACTTAAAACATATAAAATTTTACGTGTAAAACAAATCCTGAGAAAGCAGTTATTAATTCACGATTTCAAGCAAGGCATAAGGTAAATGTAATTACTTTAATTTATTTACAGTAGCTCACACGTTCAATGCACTTTCTTCCACAGCGAATGGAATACTATTTTCATGCGTCGAATTGCTGAGATATTTGTTTTTCAGTAAATGAAGGCAAATACTAGTTTCAAATCGTGCAGTATATGCCCACAAAATCAGCGTATAAAATCAATCGATTTGCATAAGATACGAAGAAAATTCGTTTAAAGACTGGAAAACACAATTACTAATCATAAATGTAAGATTTGAGGCTTTCACGGCGGTGACTATGAAGAAAGCAGTCTTCTGGGATTTGGCACCGTGCATATGTGGTGTTAACCGACGTTTCGGAGGAACGTATCGCCTCCATCTTCAGGGTAGAAGAAAAAATATATAAGAAATCTGCAAGCAAAGAGACCGTGAGAACCGGTACTGTCTGCTTTTACCGGTTCTCACGGTCTCTTTGCTTACAGATTTCTTATATTTTTTTTCTTCTACCCTGAAGATAGAGGAGATACGTTCCTCCGAAACGTCGGTTATACACGGTGCCAAATCCCAGAAGACTGCTTTCTTCACTAATCATAAATATTTGCAGCTGCCGCATATGAAATTGCTAGTGGCAAAATCTGGCTACGGTAGTTGCACTTACGAATCACTGTCACAGAACATGGAGGGGGGTTCCTACAAAAATTCTATATGAGACTGCGGTCCTCTGGATTGTGACACTGTGTAGTCTAGTGGTCGAATAAGGACGTTTCGGAAGAACGTGCTGCCTCTACCTTCAGGAATAAAGTGGGTGGGTTGAGAAACCGGCTTGGTTATATAGGAATGTTGCAAGGAAGGCCGTGGATTAGACACAAGGGGGATAAGAAAAATGCAACTCGGCAAGAGCTAATGGGAAGAGCGGATAGGAAAACGGTCGGTTTACTTGAATCCTGAAGACGGAAGCAGCATATTCATCTGAAATGTTAGTAGCCGTCTACAACAATCGAAACACTCATCTCCGTGTAATCCTCTAAAGTTACTCTACGCGTATGACATTTGCACCGCCTCTGTGGTCTAGTGGTCAGAGTTCCTGGCTACAGATCCAGAGGTTCGGGTTCGATTCCCGGCGCTACCACATATTTTTCTGAGAAGTAGTGGGTCTAAAACGGGGTCCACTCAGCCTCGTGAGGATAACTGATGAGCTATTTCAAGGAAATAGCGGCTCCGGTCTAGAAAACCGTAAATAACGGCCGTGGAGATTCGACACCCTCTATCCGCTAAAGTTGGCACTAACTTCGCCGACAAGCGGCGGTCGCTCGGTCGGTATAGTTCGCTTGCGGACTACAGGCCACGGAGTCTTTTTTGTCATTTATATTTGCATTCAAGGACAGCTTCAAGTCCGCTGGGACCCTGTGCTAAGGCTTCTCGGTAAGGTATGTAAGTACGTAATTAAGTAAATTTGTTCCTGTGTTTGACTAATTAAGCACTATGCCACGAAGGTGTATGAGGCGTGGATGTATAGATCCATATTTTCTTGCCCTTGGCACTAGTTGGCGGTGAGTGATCATCTTCACGCCTCGGCCGCTTTACCCTCGAGGAAAGGGCACCCGGTAACCATTGGATAGGAGGTTGGATGGACACCAGAGCCCTTCTGGGCGACGTGGATGAGAGAAAATTCTTGACACTATTGGGACTTGAACTCCGACCCCCTCAGTCAACCAGCCAGTAGCCACTCGCTATATCGATTACGCCACCCCGGTTCATGTATATATATACGTATGTATGTACAGCGGGATAGCGCAATCGGTATAGCGACTGGCTACGGGATGGATGACTAAGGGGTCGGAGTTCAAGTCCCGGTAGGGTAAAAATTTTCTTTTCTCCACGTCGTCCAGACAGGTCCTGTGGCTCACCCAGCTTCCTATCCAATGGGTACGGGGTGCTCTTTCCCCGGGGTAAAGCAGCCGGGCGTGAATCTGACCATTCCCTTCCAACTAGTGCCGAAGTCAAGAAAATTTGGATCTATACATCCATGTTACCGTCTTGGGTTTCAGCTGAAGCCTACAGTACTTGATAGTGTTAAACAAATGGTAAACAACAGGCCACATCACTGTATTTGGCAACTTTAGAATTCCCAAGTACACCTTCGAAATCTCATATTATGTTGGAAATTGTTGTCTAAATAATTATAGGTAATATTTGGTATACTTCTGTCAACACAGAAATATTTTTGGCAGAAGAAGTTTGCTGCCAAGGACGACATGTTTCGGCACATATGTGCTAGCTTGAGGTCCAGGATTTTGTTACAATTATTCTATCACGTACTTAGTGATTTTCCACGGAAACCGAATGGATCCACCCGTGTGGTGTACACTACCTACCTACCTACCTATTTCTCTTTCTCCCATTTGGAGCATAGGGAATCCGTGAAACGCTTCGTTTCATTTCAGTTTCTTGATCTTAGTGAGTCGGTAGGACTCTTTTGACGGGGGATCAGCCCCATACCTACACGGGAAAGCACAAACACAGAATAAATGAAGAAAAACATCCATGCCTTGAATGGGATTCGAACCCACGATCTCAGTGTTTGAACGAGCGAATCTAAATCATGATATAGACCGCGTGGCCACTGCGGCAAGCCGGCCCGGGTTCGAGCCAAAGTCAGGTCATGTGGGATTTGTGATTCACAAAGTGGCACTGGGGCAGGTTTTCTCCGAGTACTTCTGTTTCTCCTACCAATTCTCATTCCACCGACTGCTCCACTTTTATCATCTATCACCCGGGGTTGGTACAATAAGCCAAATAATGGCCGACATACCAAATGGACTCAGTCTCACTGTACACTGACAGACATGCTTGGTTTTCTTCAGTTCTCCCATGCTAATCTTAAAGTAGGTTACATTTACAGTCATCTTCACAATTAATTCAACGCTACAGATCCCCTACAGCCAACACACTGTCATTACCTCAGACTGTACTGCATCGAATGAGTGGATGATACGGAACAATAAAATGGATATGGAAGGAACAGGCAGTGGCTTAATTTAAGGCACTCTTCCAGTACGTGCCTGGACGGACTGAGGAAAATACTGTAACGTGTATACTCATTGCTAGGCAACGGATCGGTAAACACATTCCCGCGAAGCATACGCGCTCAACAATAGAATGACAGCCATTTCTAAGTAACGGATCAGTGAACACGCATTCTTGACAACAAAAGACGGTGTTTTACGTGGGGTCCGTGCCAAGGAGTTATAAGAGTTACAGTCAGGAAACGGCACGGAGTACAGAGCAGTAGTCGACGGAATTGAGTTGAGTTCTGGAGATGACAGGCGAAGGTGATTGAGACGAAATGACAAGAAAGGAACTAAACGGTGGCAAGAAGACTTCATATGTTTCGAAGTGACAGTGCGATTGTGATAAATCCGTTGCCAGGATACGGCTAGTGAAGACTGAGAATCCTACTGCGTATGCAACGTTGAACTGGAAAGTGTGTAGGTTAGCGGTAACGCTTTGTTACCTGTACTCTCAATCTGTGTGAATGTATAAGGTGTAATGAATATATTCACCAATCCAAACCCCGTATATAGTCACTAAAACACGTGACAATAGCATGTACACCACCAGTAAGGATAGTTGGTGTCCCGGCCGAGATTCGAAACCGTGGCCTCCCGAATACAAATCAAAAGCGATACAGCTTGAGCAACTCCTCGGCGATATTTATACGTCCTGTTCATTCAAAGCATTCATCATTCGTGATACTGTACGTATTTCAGAAACCAGGTCAACAGTTTTGTTTGGTTAAATGTCAGAGGTCACTGGGGCATTTCACATGGCTTAAGAGGTTGTGGAACTCGATCACAGTGGCCGCGCGGTCTAGAGCTTTAAATTTCTTCCCGGATCAAACATTGGGATCGTGGATTTGAATCCCACTTGAGGGATAGATGTCTGTATGCAGGTAGCAGCCTTGCGACGGGCTGATCCTCTATCCAAGGACTCCTACCTACTGAAAAAGCGACCAAGGTCCAACAAAGGGATGTAGAGCCATAGATACGATGGATAAATATTTTAATTTTTATCTGTTTTATATCGATTTTAATGTCTAGTTTTAACTATATCTAAACCAGGTTTTAAAATTAAAATATAATTGTCAGTACATAATAATTATAGAGACACAATATGAATTTATATTGATTAATGACGCAATTCAGAAGATAAATAGTATTCGTGTACGCCTAAAGATGACCCCAAAAAATGGTCGAAACATGTAGCGATACCACCAACAACGAATGAAAACAAATATTGACACAGTAGTGTCTCTTGTTTCTTCGGATTATTTGTTGTGTGGCTGCCCCAAATTATATATTTTTTTTGTAAAAAATAAAATAAAAGCTATTCCAAAAATTTAAGAAATGTATAACTTTGTTATCCGGACAATAAACAAAAACTGCCACTGATCAGGTTATTTATTAAAGAAATAAACACTGTACCTCCGTGAATGTTATTAAAGAACTCGACAGACGCATGGGGCGCTTGTAACAAAGCTGAGGTCTTCATGATCCCCAAGAAGTTTTGAAACATTACGAGCCTACCTGAAAGCACACAAAATAAAACAGTTCATTAAACACTGGAGAAGCCTCATGACAACCGCTTATCTTAAAAATTCGTGTCCTCGCGTCAGTAGGAGTACACAAGCGAAGAAGCTACCGGACAGTCCTTCAGGCATGGAGCTTTCAGGCTGTTAGCTGCATGCATCAAGATAACGGTGTCACAGACTGAACAGTATAATGCTGACTTTACTCTTACAGAATAATAACTGGCGGAATATGAACCAATATTATTACGTGAGTACGTCCCGTGTGATGTCATGCAAGTACAGAAGACCTAACAACTATTCTTCAGTTCCAGCCCATCACAGTGGGCTCACGGACTAACACATGACCTGCCTTCGCTCGCTTGAACGCTGGGATCGTGGGTTCGAATTCCACTCAAGGCATGGTTGTCTGCGTGCGTTTATTCTTTGTGTTGGTAGCGGGCTTGCGACGAGCTGATCCCCGCCCAAGGAGTCATGCCGTCTGTGTATAGGATGAAGAAACAGAAAAAGAGGGCCAAGGCCCAACAGAAAACACTGTAGAGCCATAGATAGATAAATTCTTCAGTTTCTGAGGTGGCCATGCTAACCTCCGACGTTGAACAGGAATTCATAATTATCCCACATCATCTGCAGCTGCACGTTCTTTTATATTGACTTTAAAACTAATTTTACAGCAACTGGGTTTCTCAGTCCGAGTACTTACACAATATAAATTATTAGAAAAGCGTTTCATTGCCCTTAGTAATATTTGGAGGAATGCGAGATTGATTTCTTTGCTATGCTTCCTACATGTAACCCAGCGGTTAAGAGCAAACCACTTAATACATTCTACAGACGTGAAGCAATGTGCCCCCTAGTCTGAGAGCCTATGGTGAACTGCACGTAAGTTACTGCGAAGAGAAAAGGGTCTGCTCTAATTTTGGAGTCATGGGGAGGGTTTCCACAGCTTTCTTTGCAACTTTTATCCCTCGTTGATCTTACTCGTTAGCCGGAGCATCAGAAATTATAATAAAAATATTATATTTCTGGCCATTATCCATCGTCCTGTTTGTATTTAAAAACGACGTTTCGGAGGCTGGATTCTGTCTCCGTGTTCAGGTAAAACCTACTCAGTTGGGCCCAATCGATAGAGTTAATCCCTATCTCCGGAGCTAGTCTGGAGACAGAATCCAGTCTCCGAAAAGTCGTTTTTAAATAAAACAGGCCGATAGAGAATGCCCAGAAACGCAATGTTTCTATTAATGTGCCCTCGTCACAAATTTTTAGATCAAAAATTATAATGACTATAGTTTGTAGATACACGTTAACCGTTTCATTTATTCCCCTAAATATGCACCACGTAAGAAATTGTTTACAGTACATGTTTACACCTTAATATTGTGACAAATATGACCAATGTTAGGCAACGGTTCGGTAAACACTTTCCCGCGGTAAGGAATAGACGTGGTAAAAGATGGTGGTCTCTCTTCGGTTCGCCCCCAGTTATAAAAGAGAGTTCATTCGTCAATTAATTGAGGCAGTCGTAAGATAACTCTGAAGTTGAGAGTTCAGTGGACTGTTAACCAGCGGACAACGGAAGCCGAAGAATGAGAACCAAGTTATTAGTCACAGTAGAAGAGAAGACACTCGTAGTCCAGTAAGGAATGGAGCGAGTCTTAAGACAGCCATTGATTGTGAGTTGTTATAATTGTTCGTAATTGTAATAGTGCCATTAAATTCAATTATCCAATCCAAAACCCGTTATTATCAGTCACGAAACCCCGGACAGGTGACAACAAGAACACGTTCTAAGCGAGACACACATCCCTGTCAGAGGATATACTGGCCAATAACGTAAAGTAGGATTTATAGTTTACATATAAAATCAAAATGAACTTTGAAGAGTACAGTCTTCTGGGCTGTAAAGCCATGAAGTTTGAAGTCAGTCTGACGTTTCGGAGGAACATATTGCTTCCGACTTCATAATCGAAGAGTAACCCAAGAAAGAAACCAGAAGAAGTAGGCAAGAAGCTCAGCTCAGCTTGTCGAACTCTCTCCGAACTACACGGTGTTACAACCCGGAAACCTGTCCTCTTCACAGTTACCGCTGTGGGAATCTCCAATCCGACAAGTTCCTTGCACATTCCACATGTACAGACTGACGCGTACACAGACACCAGGTGCATTTCAATTAGCTCGTCTTTAATCGGTTGAGTAGTTAATTGTAGTATTTACGTTTCCCTGTACGTTATGCTTGAACTCTCTTTCGTACGAAGCCGACAAACAGCTGTTCAAAGACGACTCGATACTATCCGGCCGATGATTGTTCAAAATCCATCAACATATAGTTCTACATATTTCTTTTTTTTCCCGTGACACTACAGCCCCAGTGGGCCTAGGCCTACTTCAATGAACTTCTCCGAGTTCTACGTACATATACATTTCCCTTTTTGATGTAATCGGCTTATTGACTTGTTCAAATTGAAAAGGTACCCGATAAATAAAGAGAAGGACCACTTTTCTTATGCAAGCAAGTAAACAAATAGACGTTAGTGTCTTAGTCTGAGGACGATTTATGAACCTCGCACTTAATATAGAAGCATGACTAAATTATAAACTTGGAAAGTGTGGAAAGAACTGTTATGATCTTCAATTAAGCAAGGCACTGTCCCACCACTTTTCTGGAGTAACTGAAGGAAATCGCGAACATATTGGGACATGATGCCAGAAAGCCGGAATAGCGAAGTCAGAACAGACGTTCATTGCTAGACAACGACTCGGTAAACACATTCCCACGGCAAGGAATACACAAGCAACAACAGTAGCTTCTGTTGTAATGCAACGGCGCGGTAAATACGCCTTCAGAGAAGCTGTGTTTTCCGCGTGGTCCGTGCAAAGTGGACATAAGAAAGAGTTCCGAAGCTGGCAGTAGTCGAGTCTTCGGAATCGGTAGTTGCAGAATAATGGCAAGAAAGGAATTAGGCTGAGAAAAGAAGATTTTGAGTGCGAATTGAAGTGACAGTGAGACTGTTATAAATCCCTTGCCAGGATACGACTAATGAAGACTAAGAACCCTAGTGTGTGTGTGTGTGTGTGTGTGTAACGTTGAACTGTAAATTGTGTACAGAGGCGATAGTGCTGTATGGCCTGTAGTCCCGACCTGTGTGAATAAGGTGTCGATAAACACAATCACCCAATCCAAAAACCAGTCTACATATCACGCGCACATCCCGTACACGTAACAATATTCGGTCTGGAGAGTAGGCCTCTGGACTTGGGAAAATAAATAAATATATAATGAGCAAAAGAAATAAAGGAGAAAGGGGGAGGGAAGGAAGAAAAAAAGAAAGAAAGAATAAATTTTGTTGTATTAATCTTATCTACCTTGAAGATGCAGGCGGTGGTTTTTTACAGAAAACTGGTAACGTTGTACCAGACTACGAGGCGTTTCATTCCATAGAACGGAAAATCTTCATTTGATGCATTAATATGCTCTAAATCCTTGTGTACCTCAATGATCTCCACCGAAGTACGAAGTCACTGCAGAGAGAAATCTGACTAGCAAAGGACAAGATTAATTTGACGTGCAATGGATGCTATAACTCAAGAAGCTATAATACAGTAGTTTATAGAAGTACGGCAGTATCTTTACAAAAGGCTGGAAGAATTAGCATGCACCTAACCCCCTGTTGCAGATATACTGCGAACAAAGTTTTATCATCATCATCAGTAATCTGTCAAGACGACAGGTCCACAGTCTCTTTCAAAACAATTCCTCCACTTAATGCGATCTAGAGCTTTCTCCTTCAAATGACAGTATCCTCTTCTGTCCCCAAGGTCATCCAGCATCTTCTTACGTCTTCTTCCTCGTCTTCTTGTCACTTCTATCCGCCCATCTATCTTTCCTTCGATAGCTTCTTTTAGAAGGCAGTTTCTGCGTAAAACATGACCAATCCAATTAGCCTTCCGTTTTCTTATTTCATGTAGGATATTCCTCTGCTCACTGACTCTAATTAACACTTCTTCATTTCTCACATAATCGGTCCAACTGATCTTCTCCATTCTTCTCCAACACCACATTTCGAAACTTTCCAGATGTTTCTGATCTACTGCCCTAAGTGTCCATGTTTCAGCCCCATACAGAGCTATGCTCCAAATGTAGCATTTCACTAGTTTCTTCCTCAAATTTAAGTCCAATTTGCTGGTAAAAAGATTCTTCTTCTTGCTAAATGCAGCTTTTGCCATGGCAATCCTGGATTTAATTTCACAAGTACACCTTCCATCATCTGTTAACAAGCTACCCAAATATTTAAAACATTTCACATTCTCCAGTTGTTTTGATCTATCTTTATTGTGACTGGGGTTGGTTGTCTCGAAATTTTCATTACTTTTGTTTTCTCCACATTCATAAAGTTTTATATAAGAATATAAAACGGTTTGAAAAATAACCAACTTTATTAAATTTCAAAGTTATGTACTCATAGCTCGGGTTCCTCCTATCTGTCCTTACGTCTTCCAAACGTCTTCTTAAAATCTATAAAAAGACAGTATGGTCCAAATCTCTAGTCTCTTCCACATGAGTACAGACCTTCTTGAGGAGAGATTCCTTGCTACTATGAATCATGAGCCGGTCACGGTAGCCGAGCGGTCTAAGGCATGCACTGCCTTCGTTCGCTCGGAAGCCGGGATCGTGGGTTCGAATCCCACTCAGGGCATGGATGTTTGTGTACGTTTTTATGTGTTTGTGTACAGGGAGAGGCCTTGCGACGAGCTGATCACCCGCCGAAGGAGTCCTACCGAATGTCTAAGATCTAGTAAACCGAAGTGAAACGGAGAGTTTCATGGAGGTAGGCCTAGGCCCAAATGAGGGCTGTAGCGCCAATGAAAAAGAAAAATGAATCATGAAGGTATATTATTGTGTTCATTAAAGTTACAATATCCATTCTGTACTGAGCCGGCTTAATCCTCATATGTTTTGATGTTTCAAAGTTCCTGTTCCTGAAGTTAAAGAAAGTACACACAAATAATTAATTCTCTGGTAAGAGAAACAGAATGCTTTGTGCCGCCAGTAACATCAAGCGGGGCCAGTTCCAGCCACGTCGAATCATTACAGTTTATTTTCATGAGATCCACCTTAGTATTATCCTCTCAACTTCTTCACTGTTATCCCAGTGCCCGATTTCCACCTTTCCTGCCAATTTTCTGCCTGCATTAATCTTCCCTGTAAGGGGTATTCAGTCTATTGTACTCGTAACTTCCTACGATTACCTATCTTCAAGACACTAACTGGCTCTTATGACATTCGTTATGTAACATCCCAAGGTTCCATTTGCGTTCCTAGTGCTGACGCTGAAGGCAAAACGGGTAGATCTCAGCTACGATTTAAACCGGCGCTTATCAGTAGATGTTTCTTGTGGCCGCACATAGAAGCTGGTAGTTGAGTCCGGGGACAACTCGGGAACCAAGAAGAAGAGGAACATCCGACATTGAAGGCCGCTACCAGGCAACGGCAGGGAAGAAGTGACTGTGGACAGTGGTGGGTAATAGCGGACTCTAAAATGTAGACGCGCTGTATTAAAGAGTCCAATAAATCCTGTCATCCATCCAAACCCCGTTTATAGTCACACTTCTTACACGTGAGAATATTATTCGTGGGCCCTGGAATCCCTCTCTCACAATTATTATAAAACTGATAAATTATAAACCAATAAAATTTTTTGACATTTTCATTGCAGCACTCTACCGAACTTCCTTTCCTTTCTCTGATGATGCGATCTTCTTGCAAGGTCAAATTACTGGATTCTCTCCGAAGAACGTCTGACCTCGACAGACCTACATAAATTACTCATACATAAGAAAATACAAATAATAGAACTTATACACAATCATGGACATTGTTATCTCGACAGATATTCCCTGTCACCTGACATAACCCAGAACCCAAAAATTATGCTGTACACGTTCACGACTCCTGCATAGGTTGCGCCTCCAATTATCCGCACTGCAGTTGCGCCGAGCACGAGGTGAGATTACAAGAGGGTGCACAACGGCGTTTCCCTGCGGGGTAAATTACCTTCAGTCTAAACCTGTGTAGAACCAAGACAGAGAGCGCGAGAACACCTGTATCATTCTATTACGAATATACAAGTATGTATGTATACTAATCACTTTTATTTTACTTCTGAGTTTCTGGAGGTGACGCCTTATGAAGCTACGAAAGATTTCGCAATGAGTCATGGCCTTAATAACAGGGAGCTCTTTCTCCAGCGCTTACAAGGTTCCAATTTTGTACAAGCACGACAAAATGACTTTCCTATTTTGAATCTACTCTTCTGTTATCATCTTACACATCTCTATTCATTAAGTAATATCGTCCTCTAGCTTGGAGAGACAGGATGGGATGGTATGGATTGGATTTATCTGGCTCAGGATAGGGACCAGTGGAAGGATCTCGTGAACACGGTAATGAACCTTCGGGTTCCATAAAATGTTGAGTGGCTACAAAACTTGTGGCTTATCAAGAAGGACTCAGCTCCATGGAACTGTTTAGTTAATTAATTAGTTACCTGCTTGCTACAAACTAAAGGAATCTGATGGATGGCGCGGCCTTCTGATTTCTGAAAATTTGGAATTGGATGAGGCCTCGAAGCTGAGCTCAGCTCAACTCGCCGCCTGCTTCTGCTGGTTTCTTGCACGGCTTATTCTTCGACCCTGAAGATGGAGGCAGTATGTTCCTGCCAAACGTCGGGCTTACAACGAATTATGAAGTGTTAAACCCTAGAAGGCCGGTCACGGTAGCCGAGCGTTCTAAGGCATGTACTGTCTTCGCTCGCTTGGAAACCGGGATCGTTGGTTCGAATCCCACTCAGGGTATGGATGTTTAGTTTGTGTGTGTGCGCTTTTCTGTGTTTGTGTACAGGTAGAGGCCTTGCGACGAGCTGATCACCCGCCCAAGGAGTCCTACCGAATGTTTAAGATCAAGAAAAACCGAAGTGAACGGAGAAGTTCATGGAGGTAGGACTAGGCCCACTGGGGCTGTAGTGCCAAGGGGAAAAAAAAGAACCCTAGAAGACCGTAATCTCACCAATTGGCTACGTTGTGAGGACATGACCAAGAAGAGAACAATGATCAGTTATTGAGGCGAGTGACAATATCAGATCTGAAAGAAGGGCGTATGAATGTATGTATGAGGAGTAGGCCTCCTCGGCCCTTGCACCGCGACCTACAGTGGTCTACTGTGCTTAAGTAAAGAATGTAGCTGCAACGGTACTGGATACGAGAGCCTCATGGCGGTAACTATGCAGAGTACGGTCTTGTGGTATGTGAAGCCGTGTAGTCTGGCAGAAGCACATCGACTCTGGAGAAACGTACTGCCAGGGTCAACGTGTAAGCCAAGAAAGCAGCCAGACAACAACATACAGCAAGGGACTATTTGGCAGACCAAGACATGGATGGGAATATAATTTGTGACTACACACGGGGTATGCATTGGTTAATAGATTTACTGACTACTTACAAGTCTTAACTACAAATAGCTATAACATTATCGCTATTTCCATACTTTACAGTTCACTAAGCACGCAGCCTAGTGTTCTCAGTTTGTTAAGAGACGTTTCCTGATAACGGCTCCAATAACGACTATTCCTCAACCTCCGGCTCAAGTCCTCTCTTCACCGAATCCCGCACAGAACTGAAATGAGTTTAACATTGTCTCTTGTATATAACATTTCGACACGGATCACATAGAAAACACAGCTCTTCCATTATCGTAGTCCGCCTGCTGCATTAGTAAGAATCGGATGCCTAGCAACTGGAAAGCGTTTACCGAGCCGTTGCCCTTCTATATCCTCCCATCTCACTATCGTTGAATAGCAACGGCTCTATGAGCTACAATATTAAAACGGATCTTATAAAAATAGCATGCGGTGTAAACCGAATTAAAGCGGCCTCGTAGTCTAGGGGTAACGTTCCCACCTCATGACTCAAGGTACGCGGGTTCAAACCCGGCGGAGGTCGTGGAATTTTTAAGGGCGGAAAAATTCAGGGAACAAGTCCTCCAGGAGTTACTTTAAGGCGTGGCACGGCACGTAAAAGATCCTCATGTCTCTAGGAGACATCTGAGCAAAATTAGGCCAAAAGTTCCCGCCCAAGTAGTTTCCAATGCCTCCGGTAGATGGGGAAAGTATCAGAGGGCCGACCTCGCTGGCGGAATGGGACTAATTATCAGATACCACTGCCAGAAGAGGGCTGAAACCTCGCTGGCAGAATGAGGCTGATAGCGAGCACCAGTAGCGGTAAGGTATGGGGACAGTAGAAATTAAAAGGGGGACGCACAATAGATCAATTATTGGTCGCGGTGCATGGGTAAACTCACCCCCTCTAAGAATGAATGAATGAATGAATGAAACCGAATTAAAGTAGCTAAGGATACGGTACAAATAGGACCTTTGGTTAAACTGACTCAATCGGTGGCGCTTTTGATTTACATTCAGGGGATATCCGGTTTGAGCCTTGGCCGGAGCACCAACTATGCTAGCTAAGCTTTTTCAAGTTCTCCTCAGTCCCTCAAAGCAGATGATGAATAGCAACTTGAAACAGGCCTCGACCTCTTCCTCCCCAAGCCTTTCAAGCTTATCGAACGCTATCATCCTTTGATATAATGCAGAGATAAGTAACAACTGCAGTTGATATAGCTTCGTTAAATAGCCCAAAATTCATACAATATATAAACGCGTAATATCTTAAGTAGCTGAGCAACTATCAACTGTTTTTGAAAGATATTCGTCATGGAATTAGCTGGGAATAAGATTTCGAAGTCTTATTTAATTCATCATCATCGTCGTCATCGTCGTCGTCATCGTCGTCGTCGTCGTCGTCATCGTCATCATCATCATCATCATAATCATAATCCTAATGGACAAAACAGCCCTTGATCCGGGTTTCACCTCTTTCTTTGGATTTCGTAAAGCAATTTTCTTTACAGAGCAAGGTCGTCAGCTTCGCGTCCAATCCCCAGTCTGGAGGTCCACGTCCCTGTATTTATGACCCGCAGTGACAGGGTGGCCGGATTATACCCTCAGGCACCGGGTTCCTTTACCGTCGCCCTCTACGACTCGCAGGGCTACGCTGGAGGTATCCTAACCCGCCTCCACACGAGACTTATTTGAGATTACCGAGAGGATTTTACACTGTGGAACAGATACCAGTTGACTGGGCAGTGGTTAGAGTAGGCCGAACTCCACGGATGACCATCAATTGCAGGAGTACCACGCGTTTCTCTGTATGGCAGGCGAAGCACAACGACGAAGAAAATTTCCGATGGAGCCCGGCGTGCTGATGCATTATTGAGTCAATAGGGTAATTGACATGACGTCAAAATAGACCCGAAGGAGTTCAACTATGGCCGTGTTCCAAACAGACCACTGTGTGCCATTCTGTAGATCCTGTTTACTTAGCAAGTTCATCTATCTATCTAATCTATCTATCTATCTATGCCTCTACAGTCCTTTGTTGGACCTTGGTAGTCTTTTCAGTTTCTTATTCTTATACACAGTCAGTAGGACTCCTTGGACAGGAGATCAGACCTTCGCAAGGCCGGTACCTCCACACAGGACAACACAAGCACAGAATAAACGCACACAGACATTCATACTTCGAGTGGGATTCGAACTAACGAACCCAGCGTTCGAGCGAGAGAAGACTGTTCATGCCTTAGACCGAGCGGCCGCTGTGATAGGCATCAAGTTCATCACAATCTCTAACGTTGAGGCCGATTGAACAAAATAAGTACGGATCAGAAATCAAGTCAAGAGAAATGTTAACTGGTCTACTGAACTAGATATACTACTGAACGTAGTTATAATATAAAGTTGTCTCTGTGCTTAAGGATTATGTTAGGTGAGGTGAGGTGAGGTGAGGTGAAGTGACGTGACAGGACTTGACCTAACTTGGCGCGATTTGACGTGACTTGGAGTGACTTGACGTGAGGCGAGGCGAGGCGAGGCTAGGCTAGGCTAGGTTAGGTTTGCGCACTAGACTTGTGCGCATCAAACAGTAACTGAGGGGTACCATTCCCTGTTGTTAAGTTAGGTGAGCTGAGGTGAGGTGACGGGAGGTGACGTGACGTGACTTGGAGTGATTTCACGTGACTTGGCATGACTTGACGTGACTTGACGTGAGGCGAGACGGGGCGAGGTGAGGCGAGGCTAGGCTAAGCTAGGCTAGGCTAGGCTAGGTTAGGTTAGGTTACGTTGGGTGTGCGCAGTAGACTTGTCCTCATCAATCAGTAACTGAGGGGTACCATTACCTGCTGTTAAGTTAGGTGAGGTGAGGTGACGTGACGTGACGTAACTTGGTGTGACTTGAAGTGACCTGGAGTGATTTGATGTGACTTGACGTGACTTGGCGTGCCTTGACGTGACTTGACGTGAGGCAAGGCTAGGCTAGGCTAGGCTAGGCTAGGCTAGGTTAGGTTAGGTTATGTTATGTTAGGTTAGGTTTGAGCAGGAGATCTGTCCGCATCAATCAATAACTTAGGGGTACCATTCCCTGCTGTTAAGTTAGGTGAGGTGAGGTGAGGTGAGGTGAGGTGA
>NW_019731264.1:2687329-2745044 GCF_002891405.2 Cryptotermes secundus | reverse complement strand
ATCTATCTATCTATCTATCTATCTATCTATCTATCTATCTGTCTGTCTGTCTGTCTGTCTATCTATCTATCTATCTATGACTCTACAGTCCTTTGTTGGACCTTGGTAGTCTTTTCAGTTTCTTATTCTTATACACAGTCAGTAGGACTCCTTGGACAGGAGATCAGACCTTCGCAAGGCCGGTACCTCCACACAGGACAACACAAGCACAGAATAAACGCACACAGACATTCATACTTCGAGTGGGATTCGAACTAACGAACCCAGCGTTCGAGCGAGAGAAGACTGTTCATGCCTTAGACCGAGCGGCCGCTGTGATAGGCATCAAGTTCATCACAATCTCTAACGTTGAGGCCGATTGAACAAAATAAGTACGGATCAGAAATCAAGTCAAGAGAAATGTTAACTGGTCTACTGAACTAGATATACTACTGAACGTAGTTATAATATAAAGTTGTCTCTGTGCTTTAGGATTATGTTAGGTGAGGTGAGGTGAGGTGAGGTGAAGTGACGTGACAGGACTTGACCTAACTTGGCGCGATTTGACGTGACTTGGAGTGACTTGACGTGAGGCGAGGCGAGGCGAGGCTAGGCTAGGCTAGGTTAGGTTTGCGCACTAGACTTGTGCGCATCAAACAGTAACTGAGGGGTACCATTCCCTGTTGTTAAGTTAGGTGAGCTGAGGTGAGGTGACGGGAGGTGACGTGACGTGACTTGGAGTGATTTCACGTGACTTGGCATGACTTGACGTGACTTGACGTGAGGCGAGACGGGGCGAGGTGAGGCGAGGCTAGGCTAAGCTAGGCTAGGCTAGGCTAGGTTAGGTTAGGTTACGTTGGGTGTGCGCAGTAGACTTGTCCTCATCAATCAGTAACTGAGGGGTACCATTACCTGCTGTTAAGTTAGGTGAGGTGAGGTGACGTGACGTGACGTAACTTGGTGTGACTTGAAGTGACCTGGAGTGATTTGATGTGACTTGACGTGACTTGGCGTGCCTTGACGTGACTTGACGTGAGGCAAGGCTAGGCTAGGCTAGGCTAGGCTAGGCTAGGTTAGGTTAGGTTATGTTATGTTAGGTTAGGTTTGAGCAGGAGATCTGTCCGCATCAATCAATAACTTAGGGGTAGGCTAGCCTGCTGTTAAGTTAGGTGAGGTGAGGTGAGGTGAGGTGAGGTGAGGCGAGGTGACGTGAGGTGAGCTGAGGTGAGGTGGCGTGACTTGACGTGACTTGGCGTGATTTGACGTGAATTGACGTGACTTGAGACGAGGCGAGGCGAAGTCAGGCTAGGCTAGGTTAGGTAAGGTTAGGTTAGGTTAGGTTAAGTAAGGTTGGGTTAGATTAGGTGAAGGTAGGTTAGGTTAGGTTTGTGCAGTAAACTTGTGCGGATCAATCAGTAACTAAATGGTACCATTCCCTGCTGTTAACTTAGGTGTGGTGAGGTGAGGTGAGTTGAGGTGAGATGAGGTTAGGTGACGTGAAGTGAGGCCACGTGACGTGACGTGACCTCACCTGACTTGCTGTGACTTGGCGTGCCTTGACGTAATTTGACGTGAGGCGAAGCGAGACGGAGCGAGGCTAGGCTAGGCTAGGCTAGGCTAGGTCAGGTTAGGGTAGGTTAGGATAGGTCATGTTTGGTTAGGTTAGGTTAGGTTAGGTTAAGTTGGGTTGGGTTAGGTTAGGATAGGTTAGGTTAGGGTAGGTTAGATTTGCGAAGCACATCAATCAGTAACTGACGGCTACGATTCCCTGCTGTTAAGTNCTCTACAGTCCTTTGTTGGACCTTGGTAGTCTTTTCAGTTTCTTATTCTTATACACAGTCAGTAGGACTCCTTGGACAGGAGATCAGACCTTCGCAAGGCCGGTACCTCNGAGGTGATGTGACGTGACTTGACGTGCCTTGGCGTGATTTGACTTGTCTTGGCGTGATGTGGAGTGACTTGGCGTGACTTTAAGAGACTTGACGTTACTTACTTGACTTGGAGTGATTTGACGTGACTTGACTGACTTGGCGTGACTTGACGTAATTTGACGTGACGTGACGTGACTTGGCGTGATTTGGCGTGGCTTGACGTAATTTGACGTGAGGCGAAGCGAGACGGGGCGAGGCGAGGGTAGGATAGATTAGGTTAGGTTAACTTAAATTAGGTTAGGGTAAGTTAAGTTGGGTTGGGTTAGGTTAAGTTAGGTTAGGGTAGGTTAGGTTTGCGCATTGGACTTGTGAGCATCAATCAGTAAATAAGGGGTATCATTCCCTGCTCTTAAATTAGGTGAGGTGAAGTGAGGTGACGTGATTTGCGGTGATTTGGCCTGACCTGAGGAGACTTGACGTGATATGGCGTGACTTGACGTTACTTGACTTGAATTGACTGACTTGTGACTTGACGTGACTTGGCGTGACTTTGCGTGACTTGACGTAATTTGACGTGACGTGACCTGACTTGGCGTGACTTGACGTGACTACACTGACTTCACATGACTTCACATGACTTCACGTCACTTGGCGTGACTTGACGTAATTTGAAGTGACGTGATGTGACTTGACGTAATTTGACGTGAGGCGAAGCGAGACGGGGCGAGGCGAAGGCAGGGTAGATTAGGTTAGGTTAGGTTAGGTTACGTTGGGTTAGGTTAGGTTAGGTTTGCGCAGTAGACTTGTGCGCATCAATCATTAACTGAGGAGTACCATTTCCTGCTGTTATGTTAGGTGAGGTGAGTTGAGGTGACGAGAGGTGTCGTGAAGTGACCTCACGTGACGTCACGTGACTTGGCGTGAATTGTCGTGATTTGGCTTGGCTTGACGAAATTTGAAGTGAGGCGAAGCGAGACGGGGCGAGGCGAGACTAGGGTAGGGTAGGTTAGGTTAGGTTAGGTTAGGTTAAGTTAGGTTGGGTTAGGTTAAGTTACGTTAGGTTAGGTTAGGTTGCGTTAGGTTAGGTTTGCGCAGTAGACTTGTGCGCATCAATCATTAACTGAGGAGTACCATTTCCTGCTGTTATGTTAGGTGAGGTGAGTTGAGGTGACGAGAGGTGTCGTGAAGTGACCTCACGTGACGTCACGTGACTTGGCGTGAATTGTCGTGATTTGGCTTGGCTTGACGAAATTTGAAGTGAGGCGAAGCGAGACGGGGCGAGGCGAGACTAGGGTAGGGTAGGTTAGGTTAGGTTAGGTTAGGTTAAGTTAGGTTGGGTTAGGTTAAGTTACGTTAGGTTAGGTTAGGTTGCGTTAGGTTAGGTTTGCGCAGTAGACTTGTGCGCATCAATCATTAACTGAGGAGTACCATTTCCTGCTGTTATGTTAGGTGAGGTGAGTTGAGGTGACGAGAGGTGTCGTGAAGTGACCTCACGTGACGTCACGTGACTTGGCGTGAATTGTCGTGATTTGGCTTGGCTTGACGAAATTTGAAGTGATGCGAAGCGAGACGGGGCGAGGCGAGACTAGGGTAGGGTAGGTTAGGTTAGGTTAGGTTAGGTTAAGTTAGGTTGGGTTAGGTTAAGTTACGTTAGGTTAGGTTAGGTTGCGTTAGGTTAGGTTTGCGCAGTAGACTTGTGCGCATCAATCATTAACTGAGGAGTACCATTCCCTGCTCTTAAATTAGGTGAGGTGAAGTGAGGTGAGGCGACGTGACGTGACGTGATTTGACGTGACTTGGCGTGAATTGTCGTGATTTGGCTTGGCTTGACGAAATTTGAAGTGAGGCGAAGCGAGACGGGGCGAGGCGAGACTAGGGTAGGTTAGGTTAGGTTAAGTTAGGTTGGGTTAGGTTAAGTTAGGTTAGGGTATGTTAGGGTAGGTTAGGTTGACTTGTGCGCATCAATCAGTAAGTGANTAGGTTGGGTTAGGTTAAGTTAGGTTGGGTTAGGTTAAGTTAGGTTATGGTAGGTTAGGGTAGGTTAGGTTGACTTGTGCGCATCAATCAGTAACTGAGGGGTACCATTCCCTGCTCTTAAATTAGGTGAGGTGAAGTGAGGTGAGGCGACGTGACGTAACGTGATTTGACGTGACTTGGCGTGATGTGGAGTGACTTGGCGTGAGTTGGCGTGACTTCAAGTAACTTGACGTGACTAGACTTGACTTGGAGTGATTTGACGTGACTTGGCGTGACTTGACGTGATCTGACTGACTTAACTTGACTTGACAACCTCAACGCCATCTATGAGCCGACTGTCTAGAAAATGTGGAAACCTTCACATCTCACAACCGTAGCACTCGCAATAAAAAAATCCATACAATTAAAAACAACACTCTCATTATTAATATAATGAGTGACTCTCGACGGGGTTTTGGATTGGAGGTTGAATTTATTGACCACCTACAGGTCATAACTACAAATAATTGTAATACCAACGCTAATTTCCACACTTTACAAATCACTACAACTGTGTCTTCACTAGTCGCTCCCTGGTGACGGCTTCTAACAGTGGGGATTCTTCAACTCCACTGATCAAGTCTTCTCTTCACAGACTCTCTTACAATTAACTTCTAAACTGGTCTCGATTATAACATTTCGGCACGGATCGCGCAGGAAACATCGTTAATTTTGTACTCCAATCGTTTCCGTGGGACCCCGTTTGTCCTTGAAGGCTTTACTCAGTAACGGCAGAATATACTTGCTTATTAAGAATCTGTTGCCTAGCCGCGAATGTTGTTTCGTTACCCAGCAACAGGTCTACACGGTAAAATATCAGTGAAGAATTCTGATATAAAGCCGTAGTTGTCAGTTGTCAGTTTTCAGTTGTCTTTTGTGAGTTCATTCCTGCACGGGATTCTGTAAAGATAGGACCTGAGTGCGAGAAGCTGAAGAATCTCCACTGTCATAAGCCATTGCTAGGGAACGGCTGTTAGAGACAATGCAGGCTATATAAGACTTAACGTGTAGAGATTTATAAAGTGTGGAGATCAGCTATAGCGCTGTAATTACTTGTAGTGCCAAAAGGCGCGTATAAGTGGTCAAAAAATCCATTCATTTCATATCCCATCTGTAGTCACACACCTAAATCGCGACCTGACCTCCTCCGTGGGTCAAATTGAATTTTTGTAGGTCTGTATCCTGTCTACTATTTATTTACGCGCGTATCTGTGTAGATTATTTGTACTTTCATTAACGACGCTATAAGTAGACTATAGACAGCTGGAATAATTCGATAAGTGAATAATAAATTGGAAACGATGTTAACGGACACGAACATGGCCTGATTTAAGTATGCTCCTGGGAGGTCTGAGAAATACTAAGAAAAATGTCAGTCACAGTCATGGCCGAGATTCGAACTAGGCACCCCCCGAACAAAAGTCGGGAGCGTTACCGCTTCAGCCATCTAACTCACAGCCTTGCGACATCCACACTAACCACACTGAAACTGCGGTTTCGTGCTTCGCGTTCTGCGGGGCAAAACTAGACACGGTGACTGCTGACCACCTGCATCTGTCGTCAGTTAATAAGAGAATAGTAATTACTTTCATGATGAATGGAAACATTCCATATGCACATGATGTTACTGTGTGTTACTGCATGAACGATAATCAATTACATAATTATGTTTAACATGAGTGACTCGATATGTTGTAGGCCAATATGTCCTTGCTTGAATTATGCGACGTCTTCAGGAACGCATCCCTCCCATGAAACGTGACCGTGCCCTACGTGATTATAAACGGGAAGTGTACTTGTATGTTATGGCATGTAAGTACATGTTCTGTGAGTGCACCCAACTTATGCCAGCTCTGCCTCAACTGTGAACCAGGTAACATCACAGTTTTTTATTGCTAGTGGGGTGGGGCTAAGTCCCTTGGACTGCGGCCACTTCTGGCTTATTGTACCAGCCCCGGATGATGATGAGTATGGTGCAGTCGGTGGAATGAGAATTGGCAGGGGAAACCGAAGTGCTCGGAGAAAACCTGCTCCAGTGTCACTTTGTCCATCATAAATCCTACATGACCTGATTTGGGCTCGAACCCGGGCCTCCGCGGTGGGAAGCCGGTGACTAGCCGCCAGAGCTATGGCATGGCCTTGACTACAACATCAATAAGATTCTAAATTTTAATCTGTGGTTCTCACAATGGTATCTACAGGAAGTACTCTCTCCTGGAACTTAACGGCATGTAGTCCTGTAGAAGTTCATCGACGTTTCGGACGTACATACTACTTTCAACTTCTGAATTGGACAGTAAGCTAAGCAAGTAGTCAGCAGCAAACACGCAGAAGGCAAAGCTCGCTCTTCTTCCCTGTATTTGAAGGCAGTATGTTCACGTACCTTCGAAACGTCAGGGAACTCTCACCGGGCTGCAAAGCATTACATTCCAGAAAGAACATAAAATACAGAACATACACTTACAAGTCGGTTTAGAGACGGGGTACGGGCTGGACGACCTAGGTGTCAGAGTTAGAGTCCGGTAGGGGCAAGATTTTTCCCTCCTTTACATCGTCCAGACCTGTTTTGGTGCCCACACAATCTCCTCTCCTATCCAATGCGTACGGGGCTCTGTCNTTGTTTGGGGCCCCCCCCAACCCCCCCTCCTATCCAATGCGTCGGGGGCTCTGCCCCCGGTGGGGGGGGGGGTAAAGCGGCCGGAGCGTGAAGCTGATTGCTCACCTCCAACTTGTGCGTACGTCAAGAAAGCTTGGATCTATACACCCATTCCTCCATACGTCTTCAGGGCGTAGTGCTTAATTAGTTAAACACAAGGACAACTTTACCTTTTTTAATATATACAGACCTACGGCTCGCTCTATGTTCGTATTGCGTAGGATACAAGTAATCGCCATTGTTGTTAGCACTAGTTATGGAATGGCCAGCAGATGACAGTGAGGGATGTACTTAATCTTTCGTCGGCAACGCTATCTCAGCCTTAGACGAAAACAAAGTTCCACCGTTGGTAGTCCACTGTGGAACCGGCAGCTAGAGATTGGAACTATTGATTTCCAAGGGTCTGCACGTTTGTCGTGTTTGAGACCATTCATAACAACGTGCAACTGCGTACGGAATATTGTAATGTCGACGCGCAGCGCGTGAAGATAAAGTCGAAATAATGGCATTTAGTTAAATTTGATGAAATGTCCACCAGTGTTTATGTTCTACCTGAGACTCAGATCTCTTAACCCGCAAGTGTTACGGTTCATCAGGTTATGACAAGGAAATATATCTTTCCTGTTACTTAACAGAGAAGTAGGCCGCGCCATAGCTCAAGCGGTTAGTCGCCGGTTTCCCACCGCGGCGGCCCGGTCTGTTCAATTGGGATTTGTGGTGGACAAAGTGGCGCTGGGGCAGGTTTTCTCCAAGTACTTTGGTTTCCCCTGCCAATCTTCATTCCACCAAATTCTCCATCATCATAATCACCCGGGGCAGGTACAATAGGCAGTTCAGTGGCCGACATGCCGGGTGGACCCAGCTGGACTCCAACCCACACTATGCAACTTAAGAAAGGACAGAAGTAGGTGAATGAGAGATGAATGGACAGAAACCTAAGCTTAAACTTGCTTTACGCCTGAAGAGTGAGCCCTCGGGACCATCTGGAGGGCTCCTGAGCTGGTCTAAAAAAAACACTACAAAATGCCTTTAAGAATGTTACGTTATCGTTTTTTGAGACTGAAAGGGATTGGAATTATGTTCCTACCGTGTTGCACATTCCTTCACACCAGTTTCAGATTCCTTTACCGAAACAAAACAGCAGATTCCTGAACGGGATCAGGTTCACGCAACTAAGGTGTAAATTAGAATATGAGGAGGATCGTGTATCACATCTGTGACGCAATTTGCGACTTGAACCGCAAACCAGCCAGAGACATCTGTGGCGTAAACAACGTCTGATGTTTCGCACTAGGCGGGAAGGAAGATGACGGTCTTTTCTTGAAATCATTAATCTGACGCACATTATGCTGCAGTATTCAAGTGTGTTTTATCCCTTCAAGCCCCAGTGGTTACAACATGTACCATCTGCTTTAACATACTGAAACTCTGCGTTCTGCCCATACAGTGTATTTGCGGGTTATGTATGGTTCTCACAATAAACATCGACTGTTTCTCTAAACAGCATTAACCGGTTGGTCTTTGTAGCGGTGACGCAATGCGTTTCCTGTGAGGTAGGAATTGAATTTGTATATACTACAGAACTGTGCATCCTGCCCACATAGTGTGTTTGTATGTTCCGTATGGTTCTCACAGTAAACAGCGACTGTTTCCCGAAACAGCATAAACCGGTTGATCTTTTTTGCGAAGATGTACTGTGATGCCTGTGAGGTAGGAATTGTAATTTTATACGAGTATATTATGTAGAAGAAATTCAGCCTTTCAACTGTTAATTGCAATCACAGTTTACAGCACCAGCAGAATCTTAACAATTAAAATGCACCGATGTTTAACATTTACCACTTGTTTAATACGTGTGTGGAAATTGGTCTCTTACCCAAAGGAATGTCGAGGGAGCTATGAGAAATGGATACTGACTACATTTGAACCCAAGAAATGGTAACAGGAAGTTGAAGCAAATTACATAATTGAGAGCTCCATAATTTTAACTATTCAACAAATGGGTTGTTATTAAAGTGATCAAACTAAGGATCTGGTAGGTGGAAAACGTAGCACGAACTGGGTAGAAGACAAGGCATGTACTATTTTGTTGAGGAATGTGGAGCTAAGTGACTACGTGAGGGAGAAGAACGTAGATGGGAGAATGATGTTACGAGTAACGCTGAAGAGAGCCTATTCATCTGTTTCAGTGTAGAGTCCAGTGGCGACCTCATGTGAAAACGGCAATGAATATATGGATTCCATGAAATGGGGCGAATTTTTAATCTCCACTATTAGCTTCTCTTGAAGGACTTTTTTGTATCTCGGTATAACTCGTGGTAATGCAGTACGATATTGCTGTATGCTGTCACGAAGTACGTGGTATAGCGTGTATTGTCCTTCATAGGACATCAGCAGAATGCACGCTTATCGGAACACCCCACTGACAAGGAAAACCGCAAAGCCTTCCTTGAGTTACTCGCCAGACTTCCTTCTTACAACAGGGTTCGCCAGTGTAGTAATGGCGGCTGGAGAACTCTCGCAATTAAGGGGAGCGGCAACACAACTCATTCCCAGGATAATCTCTTTCTCTCTTTCCCCCACGCTACGGTCACCATAGAAACGGCCGGGATTTCATTCTTTTTCGCAAACCTCCCACTTTCCCTCTTCAACGGTTCCCGCCCCTCTCATTCCGAAATCGGAATCAAATACAGCAGGGCAAGGTAAAAACGTAAAGTTGTCCCTGTGCTTAACTAATTAAGCACTACAACACAAAGCCTTATGGGGGAGTGGATGTATAGATCCATGTTTACTTGACCTCAGCACTAGTTACAGACGGGGGATCATTTTCACGCCACAGCCATTTTAACCCCAGGAAAAAAAACACCCTGTGCCCAGTGGGTAGGAGGCTGGGTGGGTCCCAGAGCCGGTCTAGACGACGTGAAGATGAGAAACAAATACAGCAGAAAAGTGCGGGAAGCAGTTTCACTACAGACTGACTGCAGACTGCATACTCTCACGGGTCGTGTCCAGAGCCAGCTGAACCTACTACACATCCCTATAGCTATTTCTCTAACCACCTAGCAAAGTAAAAAAGGTAAAAGTAAAGCAACCCCTGTAACAGGCCTTGAAGGCCCATAGGGTTGTGGGACGTCGACGCTTCCACATTTTCTAGCCAATCGGCTCACAGATGGCGGTAAGGTTGTCAGCCTTACGCGCCGGCCGCCCTTTATCCCCAGGAAGATTCCTCGTATTCATTTCTGTTAGAGGCTGAGTCGACCTCAGGGCCATAGTGCGACTGGAAGAATTATCAATTCAGTGTTAAGTCCGCTGCAATTATGCAAAATATTTCTACATCATTCCCAATCTTTGCTAATGAGTAATACCGTTTCCGCATTTCAGATGTCAGGGGCATGCGGTAGCGTAGTTGGTCGAGGCACTGTGCTATAAGCCGAAAGGTCGCGGGTTCGAGTCCCGATGAGGTGGATTCTCAGTTTACCTTGACCTTCCAGCCACACAATGACCCTGGGGTCTACTCGGCCTCTAACAGAAATAAGTGCCAGGAATCTTCCTGTGAGTAAGGGCGGCCGGCCCGTAAGGCTGACAACATTACTGATATCTGTGAGCCGATTGTCTATAGGAACTGTGGGAGCCTCGTATCACAACCATGGGCCTTCACGGCCTGTTATAGGGATAGCTTTCAAACGTCGTTACCCCAGCACTTGCTAGAACACCACAAAAACCCTCAGTAAAAATACTCGGTAACCGGCTGAAAATCAAACCGGAAAACAAGGATAGTCATTGCTCTTGTAACTGATTTTTCCTGGCCTACTTACAGAATCCGACTATGAGTACTTCCTGTTTGGCTGTCAGATACTCAGTTCCTGTTATGGAACCCAAAGGCTCATCACCGTTACAACAAATGCCGGTCAATGTACTTCATACCGAGATAGTACTATGCTACTCCCAACCCGCACAATTATAGCACACCATCAGATTTTTGCTTTCGCTGGGTTTGACTTTGCCCACGATCCTGAATCAGTTCTATCCACTTCGCATGGTCACAGTCTTCATTCACACTGTCCAAATTAACATTACTCTTGCATATATACTTCTGGGTCTCACAAATCGCTGCTTTCGAACAGGTTTCTCCTTTGAAATTCTGCATATATTTCTTGTTTCCCCCATCCGAGTCTAAAACCCAGTCCATCACGCTCACCCAGATTTCGCTACACACTAACTCTATTAAGTAACCTGTACATATCATTAAGCTCGTCGTTACGTAATTTTCACTAATGACCACGTCATACTTTCAAATACTATCCCAACATCTCTCAAGAGATGTCTGTCCATAATGTCCATAATGATACTATATAGAAAATTATGACATAAACTTACTTTACGCAGCGTCCGCACATTCTGCCTCAACACAGCTGCACTCAAGAAACGGAATGGCTAACACCAAGTTTGTTTCTCGTGATATGGAGAAGGCTGTAGACTTGTATTTGAGATGTCCTCGATTGAAATTTCAGCCCAGACAACGATTATCTTGACAGGGTTTTCGCGGTTTTCCTTAGCCTCTCCAAGCAAATGCTAGGATAGTACCACCATTAGGGCACGATAGATTTTTTAATCCTTTCCACTTCATTATTCACCAGCTACGCCATCTCTCTATCTCTCTCTGGTTCTACAGCTCTTTTGGACCTTGGACGCTTTTTCAGTTTCTTAATCCTATACACAATCGGTAAAACTCCTTGGACGGGTGACCAGCCCGCCGCAAGACCGCTACCTTCACACAGAACAACACAGACACAGAATAAATGCACACAGACATTCGTGCCTCGAATGGGATTCGAACCCATGATCCCAGTGTTCGAGCGGACCAAGACGGTTCATGCCTTAGATCGGCCCACCCCCGCCACGCGAGGCCAAACAGCCTGAGATACTGAGAGCGTCGTGAAATATACCAGAAAGAATTTCGATAGTGTAATACGCGTACTTCCCAACAAACAGAAGTAAATACCATCCATAATTTTATTGAAAAATGCTTTAATGTTTTAATGTTTTAATGAGCTCCATATTTCATGTCATGTACCGATTTTCGTGCAATGAACAGTGTTTGAGAAAGTAATAAGCTTCGATTTCTGATCCATCTGATATTTAAAGCGCAGTACTTAATGCATATACGTGTACAAAGCTGTCAAACTCAGAATTTTGCTTACGCGATGTATTTGTGCTTTTCAAATGATTCTTACAATAAACAGCAATTATTTCCCGAAACAGCAGCAGCTGTTTTTTTGTAGGATTTGAGGCTTTCACGGCGGTGACTATGAAGAATGCAGTCTTTTGGGATTTGGCATCGTGTATATGTGGTGTTAACCGACGTTTCGGAGGAACGTATCGCCTCCTCCTTCTTATATTTTTTCTTCTACCCTGAAGATGGAGGCGATACGTTCCTCCGAAACGTCGGTTAACACCACATATACACGGTGCCAAATCCCAAAAGACTGCTTTCTTTCAGCTGGTTTTTTTTATTTGCGACGCGGTATTTTCTGGAAGGTAGGAAATTTTTAAGTAACTTATTGTTCAGACGCCCTTCATACTTCAAATGGTTAAAGAAGTGGTTGCAGTGAACTGGTACAGACTAAAATTAAATCTGTCTCACACTGTATGGTGTAGACGCCATATAGAAATTATTCGAAGTCAGCTGAGTAGTTTCGCATTTGAAGGATGAAGTTCCTCTAAGTCGTAATTTAAAACTCATCCCCTACTCACAGAAAACACACCGCTCCCAAATGCAACGATAACTCGGTTAATAATATTTGGGAGAATAGTTCCTGTCTCTTCTGAGAATCATATGAAGCACATAGATACACTGTGTAGAAAAACGCATAGATTCTAATGTTATAGCAGGTGGTATTAAAATGCGAGATAACGCCCGAAAGCCGGGATAGTGAAGTCAGAACAGATGTTCATTGCTAGGCAACAACTTGGTAAACACATTCCCGCAGCAACGTATAAGCAAGCAACAATCGAGTAACTTCTGTTGCTATGCAACGGCGCTGTAAACGAAACTTCCCAGCAATAGAAAGGCTGTGTTTCTGTGCGTGGTCCGTGCAAGGTGGTTAGGAAGAAGAGTTCAGTTGAGAAGAACTGAGCCCAGTTCCGAGACACCAGCCTGCCAAGATATGAACTTAGGAACAGAGCAATTGAATCGAGTTGGCAGTTGCAGAATAATGACAAGAAAGGAATTAGGATATGACAAGAAAACTTCACGTGTGATTTAGGTAACAGTGAGACTGTTATGAATCTGTTGCCAGGATACGACTAGTGAAGGCTGAGAACCCTAGTGTCTGTAACGGTGAACTGTAGAGTGTGTAGATCAGCGAGAGCCCTGTAATTGCCTTAAGTTCCGAGCTGTGTGAATAAGGTGTCAATAAATCCAATCATCCAATCCGAAACCCGTCGATAAATCACGTACCCCGCCCCTCCTTTACGTGACAATAATAATCAGTGTACGTCAAAGGGTTAAACTTTCTGACTGACGGACAGGCAAACAGAAGTGGTCTCCCCATAGTGCATTAATTTCACCAGTTTCTGGCAAACAAAGTATAAAAGCGATTCTCATCCTCGGGGAAGTCCTTATTCCAGGCTTTTCCCAGCTCTCTTTGAAACATCAACTGCTTTGTGCCCATGCTTTACAAAGCAAAGCTAGAAAAACATTTTTGCAGGCAAGATTACGTGTCAGAAAGAAGCAACGAGCTGCCTCTTACCCAAAGCTCATTCATACAAGTTGCCTGCAGCACAGTAGCCTTTCATGTCATGGAGCTGTTGTTCACCTCACACACGTCTTGTGCCCGTCCCCTGAAGAGATGTGCTTTCCTTTGTTTTAAACAGTCCTTTGTCTGGGGCCGGGGGAATAATATATGGAACACCGGTAGAATTCAAGTATCTATCAACTTGGCCCGAGAGTAGCGACAAACTTAGCACCGACTGATACATTTGCTGGCACCAGTGATTGCAAGTTGTGTTCATATCAATATCTGGAAGACATTATCTTGTTTCAAAATATTTCTTTTCTGTTATTTCATGTATCCACACTAGGGGGCACGGGGCAGCGCAGTTGGTTGAGGTACTATGCTACAAGCCGGAAGTTCGTGGATTCGATTCTCGATTAGGTTATTGGATTTTTCAATAGACGTAATCCTTCAAGACTGACTATGGCCGTGGAGTCGATTAAGCCTATTAACAGAAATGAGTACCAGGAATCTTCCTTGGAGTAAAGGGCGGCAAGGCCGTCAGGCTGAAAACCTTACCACCATCTGGGAGACGACTGTCTTGAAAATGTGGGAGCCTCGATGTCTCACAAACCTATGAACCTCCACTGCCTGTTACAGAGATAGCTTACCCAGAACGCTGAGAAATATGGCTACCCAGAAGAAACACAACGTTGCATCTGGTCCATTATTTTGAATTGTGAAATAAGGATAGTTAATACAAGTACAGATGTTTTGTACGTTATCCACCATCCTGTTTTTTAATTAAAAAACAATATTTCGGATACTGGAAATCTTTCTCCGTCTTCAGGTAGAAAGCCTACTCACTTGGGGCCAATCGAATTTAAATGATTTTCTTAAATCCCGCAGATGACTTTTGTTATCTTTCGTGTATATATCCTGCCTTGCGTTGATTGTAGTGCGTAACTCCGTGTGGCAACTGGTTCGATTATCTCCACCGTAGCCCTGCCTGGGGGTATAACTGGGCCACCCTGTTTCTGTGGGGTATAAATTCGAGGACCTGGCTCTTCAGGTTAGAGGAGTCTCGAATCTGAGACAGGTTGACGCTGGCGAGGGCCAGCAGCAATTGTAAACGACAGACTCATCCTCTTGTTAGAGAGGATTTTACATAAAGACTATAACCGCAAGTGTTCAGTTGAAAAAACGGTACTGGTCGTGAGTCTCAAGGGGCTTGGCGCCAAGATGAACTGATTGACGGTAAAATGCCAGTCGTAAAATAAGACTGACTCTCTGACTTTAGTGCCCTGAGATAGGGACTAGCTCTATGGATTAGGTCAAACTCAGTTGGCTTTTCAGGTGATGACGGAGTGAGAGTGCAGTCTCCGAAAAGTTGTTAAACTGAAAAAAAAAAAAAAAGAAACAGGACGATGGATAATGTCCATAAAGTCAATAATTTTTTCGTCGCAGACTTTTAGATCTTAAAGAATGTCAAGTTTAAGTAGCGTTCTCAAAAACGAAATGAGCTCAGTGTGAGTAATTCAGAATCACATTCAGGTCTGGAGTCGAGTGAATGTTTCACGAATGTGCAGCAGCGTGCTCGCCAGTCGGTACTGCGGCAACGATTAAGGCTAACAGTGCCCCTAACTGATAAATTCTGATGTAAATCTGGTGCCAAGCAGCGAAAACGTTCACCCCCCTTAACTTAGGGGATGTAAATTCTGTAAATAAAGCTTCTGCTACTTTACTCCCCTAACCATTACACAGTGGAGCCGGGATATCAACTGGCTACAGGATGGACGACCGAGAATTCGGAGTTCCAAGTCCCGGTAGGGTCAAAAATTTTCTCTTCTCCATGTCGTTCAGACCGGCTCGGGGGTCCACCCAACCTCCTATCCAATGGGTATCGGGGGCTGGTTCCCCAGGGGTAACGCGGCCGGGATGTGAAGCTGACCGCTCACCTCCATCTAGTGCCGAGGTCAAGAAAATGTGGATCTATACAGCCACTCCCCCATACTCCTTCATGGCGCAGGGCTTAATATTTAACAACATGCACAACTTTGCCTGAAACAGACGCAATAAGTCGTCCAAGAATAGTAATCAATTGCGCTGAATCTACAGGGTCCTTGACACAAATCCGATTGAATTTCTTAGAAGTCTCTCAGCCGTAAAGTTCCTTCCACACACGTTCACATTAATTCACATGTATTTTATTTCCTTGTAAGAACACAAGGACATCTCTCTCCATCCTGCTTTCAAATGACGTAATAACGCATGGAAAAAGGTCAGCTTTATTGCTCTGCGTTCCGAGAAACCTGGTTAACTTCGCGTCTTTCCAGGTAACACACAGTAATGGAATTTCACCGCTCTCTGGCAGGAATAACAGTAACTGGATTAATCCACTACTTATCGTAAACATTACATGTGATATGTAATTTATTCACTCACTCTTAGAGCTGAGTCCTTGAGAAGCCGCCAAATGTGTAGCTACTCAAGAACTTCCCATCTTTGTATGGAGCCCGAAAGTTCATTATCGTGTTCACTGGTCTCTATCCCGAGCCACATTGATCCAGTCCATCCCATCCCATCCCATCTCTCTATAATCCAT
Organism: Cryptotermes secundus; assembly: GCF_002891405.2. Taxonomy (NCBI): domain Eukaryota; kingdom Metazoa; phylum Arthropoda; class Insecta; order Blattodea; family Kalotermitidae; genus Cryptotermes; species Cryptotermes secundus. The sequence goes on along the minus strand of NW_019731264.1, from coordinate 2,729,201 downwards.
TCTAATAATTGTTCACCCACCTACGTTTTGGTCTTCCTAGTTGTCTCTTTCCTTCTGGCTTTTCCCAGCAATATCCTATATGCATTCCTCTTCTCCCCCATTCGTGCTACATGCCCTGCCCATCTCATCCTCCTTGACTTGATCATTCTAATTGTATTTGGAGAAGAGTACAAGTTATGAAGCTCCTCATTATGCAGTTTTTTCCAACCTCCCGTCACTTCATCCCTCTTCGATCCGAATATTCACCTCAACACCCTGTTCTCAAACACCCTCAGTCTATTTTCCTCTCTTAATGCCAGAGACCACGTTTCACGTTCATACAAAACCAGAAGAAAATTATAGTTTTGTATATTCTAATGTTTATGTTTTCAGACAGCAGACGAGAAGACAAAAGGTCCTGGACTGAATGGTTGCATTCATTACCCTAATTCAATCTCCTCTTAATGTCCTCTTGAATTTCCTCTTGATTTGTTATAGTCGTTCCCAAATATCTGAACTCTGTCATATTTTCAAAACATCTGTTAACCGATTTTTGTCATGATTTTGCCGTGCATTTTGGTGACGAGACAGCAACATATACTTAGTTTTCTCTGTGTTTACTTCTAGACCAACCTACTTACTTGCATCAATTAAATTTCTTTGTGTTTGCCTTCATGGTATCTATATTATCACCCAGTAGATTCACATCATCGGCATAAGCCAGCAGCTGATATGTCCCATTAAATTTCAGTCCCACGTGGTTTTCTTGGATCTTCCTAATGGCATATACGAGCAGTGCAAATCTCGGACAAAAAGAAAGCTGTGTAAATGTTACTGCAACAGTGTTCATCTGAAGCCGGAAATAAGTTATCGGATTTTTTCACAGATCTGTGTGATCCTCTGGTGTCCGCAAATATTCCGTTTTTGACTCTGAAAAATGAAAAGCTGAAAAATTTTCTGGAAGTAAATTGTGGTCATTCCATCCCGGATGAATCCACCCTCAGGAAAAACTGTCTTTCCCAGTGCTATAACAATATCCTGGAAATGATTAGGACTGAAGTGCATGGGAAGAAGATTTTCGTTTCCATTGATGAGACCTGCGATACGGAGGCTCGCTACGTGGCAAACGTCATCATTGGAACCTTGGAAATTGACGGACCAGGTGAAGTGTTTCTGCTTACGAGTGAGGTGCTAGAATCCGTTAATAATTCCACAATTTGTGAACTCTTCTACAGGTCAATGTTTCTACTGTGGCCAGAGGGTGTATGTCACGACGTCGTCTTGCTTTATGTGACCGATGCGGCCCCATATATTTTAAATGCAGGCAAGTCAATAAAGTCGTTTTATACGAAATTGGTGCACGTTACTTGCCTATCCCATGCACTGCATAGGGTGACGGAGGAAGTGAGATCAAGATATACAAAATACTTTCCCTGATAATTATTGGGTTTTTGGACTTCGTCCATCATCCGCTATTCTAAAACTAGAGAACACAAAATTTCGGTAAACTGTATCTGTTTCTGTCCTCAGATGAGGGGGGATACATACTCCGTTAGGTCCCTTAGAAAGAGCTAACCTCAATCCCTAGACCACTTAGAATTTACTGTCCCTTATGTTTAGTATTCAAGTAATATGCATTTACACGGACCCATTTTTACTCCATACAATTTCGAGACTTTGTCTTACTTGGAACTGTTTGACGATAAGGGGCTGTGAGCCCCCGTGCCCCTTGTATGGATCGATCGGAAGTATTACCGAATCCTTCCATTATTTAACGACGCATTTGAACTACGCCACTTACATAACGTCGGGCGGCAGAAAGTGGAACGGATCTTGAACAGAGTAAACACGTTCTGCGTCAAGGAACTTTGCTAGCATTTGGCTGTATGGATTGAGAGAGACCACGTGCAACCTGCAAAGCCGGTCTGCCTCCAGGAACGTGGATGTATAAAAGGGAAACGTATGCGGAGCCCGAGTGTCAGGCTCCTTGATAGGGACGTAATGTAACCGAGCACCGTACAGCGATAGATTTCATCTGCTTTGTGACGCCATTTCATCTGGAGGCTTATGAAGTATCACGCGATAAGATTATTTCTGAATGATGAATTGGAAGGGATGTAGATGGAAGCTATTTACGGTACGATGGCACCTTGTGCTACGAGGGCATGAGTCGAACCAAGCAGCCGGCTCCCCAGGCTGGGGCCTCCCGAGTGTGGAGCAGGAGTGTTAGCTCGACAGTGACAGTCAATGCTTGCTTGCTTGCCATGGAAAATGAAGCGCTTTTAAGAGTAACAGTATTTAAACACCGACTAAAATGTAAGAACTGTAATTATCACCACCATGCTATGCATATCATATGAGTGTACAGGTTATCTGCCTTTTCCGAGTAGAGGCCTATGTGTATGCGCAATTCGTTTCGAGCAGGATATGAGACGTGAAATAAACGGAAATGGTTTGTCTGCAGTCGAGAACAAGGCAAGGCTGTAAGGAGTAAAAATTCATAAAGCTATCCCCGTGACAGGCCGTGGAGGGCCATAGGCTTGTCAGACCTCGAGACTCCCACATTTTCTAGACAATCGGCTCACAGATGGCGGTGAGGTTGTCAGTCTTACGTGCCGGTCGTCCTTTACCCCCCAGGAAGATTCCTGGTACCCATTTCTGTTAGAGGCTGAGTCGACTCCAGGGCCATAGTGCGGCTGGAAGGTTTACGTCAATTGAAAAATCCAATGACCTCATTGGGAATCGAACCCGCGACCTAACAGTTTGTACCACAGTGCCTCAAACAAATGCTCATAGTAGCTCGAAATTTCCAGTGCAATGCCAAATATCATTCAGACATACTCCTTATAATTTTGAATTGACTGGATATTTGAAGGTAAATTTTGACGCCATTATTTTCAACATCTGTAACTTTATTACGTTGTGAGACACCACTAAGGAGAGTGAGAGAATATTTACACGTGAAATAAAATTACGTACATAAATATTTATAGACGCCTGTAGCCACAGTTTCACAAGTCCCTCATGAATACTCAAAACGTTTTCAAGGCATGAATATATGGAACACTTTATATAGGCCTACACATAAGTATCCTCAAGATACGAACAGAGGAGAGAACCAGACAAAAAAAGAAGCAGTTAGAAAGAGAGAGAAACAAAAGTGGAAAGAAAAGAGAAACTAAGAAACAAGGTATAAAAACAGTCTTGCACGTAATGAACGTGTTTGTGATATGGTCTACAGTGTTGCTTGGAATTTTCAGTATTGATGGGCCCCTTGAAGGGACCATTGTATGAGTTCTCCGAACACATCACGCCACTAGAACCTGCCTCTTCGTATGGCTCCAAATGTAAATGTTCCAAGGGTTACACTTGATTGCGAGCAGCATAACTAGAATTAGAGGCAAGGCAATATTTTCCTGTCACAAGCAGCTTTATTTACCGACGTCACTGCTTCCAAGAAAATAAAACATTTCGCAAATATCAGTTTAGAGCTTACAATGATAATGTTTCAGAAGTTCTTAAGCAGAACATTTTATACCATACACACGCTACAGCTAGCGACTTTATGAATACGGTAAGGAACCTTCGAGCCGGTCACGGTAGCCGAGCGGTCTAAGGCAGGCACTGTCTTCGCTCGCTCGGAAGCCGAGATCGTGGGTTCGAATCCCACTCGGGGCATGGATGTTTGTGTGCGTTTTTTTGTGTGTTGTCTACAGATAGAGGCCTTGCGACGAGCTCATCACTCGCCCAAGGAATCCTACCGTATGTGTAAGATCTAGTAAACCGAAGTGAACGTAGTTCATGGAGGTAGGCCTAGGCCCACTGGGGCTGTAGTGCCAAGGAAAAAAAAGGAACCTTCGTGTTTTATAACATGTTGGGAGTTTATTGAGTAGCTGAGCGACTGCTGGCTTCTCAAGAAGGACTCAGCTCTATGCAGTTGGTATATTTAGACACATTACAGCTAATTGAAATACCATCATAATCGTACATATACAAACACATTCATTTCAAACACTTAGAAAACAATGTGCGTACCACGTATAAAGATTTACAGCCACTTCATATGGCCAATGGTCTAACCTCTCTGAAAAAATATTTACTTCAACATTGTTCACTAACTTCACAAAAAGGAAGCGTAAACGCTTCTGTCATCAGGTTCAAGACCCAGTAACAAGCAACCATTCCCCTCTATGTAAAGACGGAGCTACAGCCATGCTCCGAATGATAATTTGTTTAACCAGATAATAGTGAAAATCCGAAGGAAATATTCCCCACACCACATATTTTCGCGAACAGTTGTAAACCGATCCTACAGGAGTATAGTTGTGTACTTCCCTGAATAATATAATGCGCACTTTTCCCTTCTACAAGAAGTTCTGGAAGAACTATCCGCTTACTTTACTTTAAACACAATTTAAGTATTTGCTAAGGCTAGTAGAAAAACTCCATTAAGTACGCGTAAGGAATCAATAAAGAATACAATTTGAGAGGCTACGGTGTTGGTATGACTGCTGGGAGGGATTTATGAAGCACGCCGTTGAGATGACCTCAGGTGGCATGATATGCATACCAAATTTCAGCATGGCTGCTTCAGGCATTCAAGTAATTAAGGTTATTACCTCGAAAATTTGAGAGGCTGCAGTGATGGTATTACTAATGGGAGGGAGTTATGAAGTTAATATGGCCTCAGGTGGTATGTTATACATACCAGGTTTCATGAAGCTGGGTTCAGGCGTTTCAAATTTGTTGGGGTCTCATAAACCATCTTTTATTTCTTTTAAATAAGGAAAATGTGTTAAAAAGTAATCTAATGGAGTAATGAGCACTCTGATACTACGCAATTTCGGGTTACCATAGCAACCAATAATAGAACGTTAACACGTTATATGAACGTAAGATCTGTAGCAGGTCACGAGCGAGCAGTATTTTGTTTTAGTACAGCACGTCTATTCTTGTCGTGGATATGTGAAATGTAGTATACTATACAAAGACGGTTCGTATTTGACTATCTGTGTGTGTTATTCATGGGAGATTGCTTCAAACATCGGCTTCCAATTGTCATTCAATAACATGTAGGTCTGGAAAGGAATACAGGAGAAAACTGGGGAAATTAATTGTGGGATATTACAAACGAAGAGACTTTCCGCTGAATTCTCAACCGGTGTTACACTAGTAAAGGTAAGGTAAAGCTATCCCTGTGACAGTCCGTGAAGACCTATATGGTTGTGAGACGTCGAGGCTCCCACAGTTTCTAGACCAGTGGTTCTCAATCTCCGTGAGACCTCGGCCCGGTAAATACACGTACTTTTTTTACAAGATGAGGGCCCGGTATAATTGATTCCTGGGCCCGGTGATTGAGAAACACTGTTTTAGACAATCGGCTCACAGATGGCGGTGAGGTTGTCAGCCTTACCCGCCGTCCGCCCTTTATCACCAGGAAGATTCCTGGTACTCATTTCTGTTAGAGGCTGATCGAAAACAGGGCCAGTGTGGCTGGAAGGATTAGGTCAATTGAAATATCCAATGACCTCATCGGGAATCGAACCCTTGACCTTCCAATTTGTAGCATAGTGCCTCAACCAACTACGCTACCGCCTGCCTCGTGTAACATTAATAGTCTTTTAAATTTACAATGTGCATGATGGTTATCACAAATGCAGTATTCTAACTGATTCTGAGGCACTGAATACATCTAACAAGGAAACTCAATCACTGTTTTTTGTTTATTGTTTTTGCCTATATGAAAATTCTGCTGAAAACATTTATAGTTAGGTAGATGCCAGTTTCCAAATTTCAGTGCTTATATTGGTGCTTTCGCGTATCTTGAGACAGCAGTCTCAATAAGTATCGGTATCAAAGGGCATTCATTCAATATCAGTCAGATATCCTAACACAATAATCTGTCTCTGACACTACCTGTGCATTTTCGAGAGACAAGATTTCCATGTTCTGAGTCCTATTCTCGAGACACACACATTCGGTGCGTACACATGTCTCTTGACTCCATCAAGAGACAACCATCAAATCCAGAATGATCGGAAAGCCACTCTAAGAATTTTGAAGGCTATACATTCTTAACTATTTATTATACATGGCAAATATACGATGCAATGATTTTTTTATTGCTAGTGGGGTGGGACTAAGTCCCTTGTACTGCGGCCACTTCTGGCCTATTGTACCAGCCCCAGATGATAGGTGAGGGTGATTGTGGAGCAATTGGTGGAATCAAGATTGGCAGGGGAAACCGAAGTACTCGGAGAAAACTCGCCCCAGCGAGTCCACCAAAAGTCCCACTTGACCAGACCCGGGATCGAACCCAGGCCGCCGCTGTGGGAAGCCAGCGACTAACCGCCTGAGCTATGGCGCGGCCTGTAGGCGAAGTTAGTGCCAAATTTAGCGGATATAGCGTGACGCGTCGTCAGCGCAACGAATCCCCACGGCCGTTAATTTCGGGTTTGTAGACCGGAGCCACTATTTCCTTGAAATAGCTCCTCAATTATCACCACGAGGCTGAGATAATCCCGTTCCAGACCAACTACTTCTCAGAAAAAATCTGGTAGTGCCGGGAATCCAGGGACTCTGACCACTAGACCACTGAGGCGGTCTGGGATAGGTAACATAGATACAATAAAAAACACAGAAACTTCAATCGACGCTAGTAACACGGTTAATCTAGATGTAAACGCAGATAAAACTAAGCGTGTATGTTGCTGTCTCGTCACCAGAATGCAAGGCAAATTCATGTAATGAAGATAGCTAACAGATCCCTTGAAAATGTGATACAGTTCAGATACTAGGGAAAGACTAAGAAATCAAAACCTGATTCAGGGGGAAATTAAGAGGGAATTGAATTCCGGTAATGCTTGCTACCGTTCCGTCCAGACAGAACTCGTCTGTCTTCTCGTCTGCTGCCTAACCATCTCCTGATAAACACAACTTCCTTTGATAACACGGAACAAACAATCTCAGTTAAAAAGGCATTTCTTTCTTTGTTGCTGATAATGTTACACGTTAAACAGAACAGTAATTGTTACTGTTCTTGGGAGACAAACGGGAAGAGCGTGAAAACTTAATTTACTTACTTACTTATTCATGGAGCTGAGCCCTTCTGGAGGAGCCGCCAATTCTGCAGCTACTCAAGAATTTCCCAGCATTTTATGGAACCCGAAGGTTCATTACCGTGTTCACAAGAGCCCTTCACTCGTCCCTATCCTGAGCCAGATCTATCCAATCCATACCATCCCATCCTATCTCTCTAAGATCCATTCTGCTATTGTCCACCCACCTACGCCTTGGTCTTCCCTGTGGTCTCTTTCCTTCTGGCTTTCCCAGCAATATCCTATACACATTCGTCGTCTCCTCCATTCGTGCTACATGACCTGCCCACCTCATCCTCCTAGACTTGATCATTCTAATCACACTTGGAGAAGAATACAAGTTATGACGCTTCTCATTATGCAGTTTCCTCCAACCTCCTGTGACTTCATCCCTCTTCGGTGAAAATATTCTCCTAAACACCCTGTTCTCAAACACCCTCAGTCTATGTTCCTCCCTTAATGTCAGAGACCAAGTTTCACATCCATACAGAACCACAGGCAAAATTATAGTTTTTTATATTCTAATTTTTATGTTTTTGGACAGCAGACGAGAAGACAAAAGATTCTGGACTGAATGGTAGCAAGCATTACCCGAGTTCAATCGCCTCTTAATTTCCTTCTGAATCAGGTTTCGATCTGTTAACGTTGATCCCAAATATCTGAACTGTGCCACATTTTCAAAACATCTGTTTACTGCAACAAATTCACTTTCTCAGTCTCAGCGAACATATGGTGCTGAGGTTAGAACCACGCGCCTGTTCCACCTATCAGTACGTCCGAAATCGAGGCCTGCCGCTAGTAGTCATATATAAAACGAGCATTATTTATATACAAGTTCTTGTCATGTTGTCCCTGTAGAAAATAAATAACCTGACACTAGTTCAGAGTTTAAATTACGTGTAAAATTATAAGTAACAGACATTTAAGAGGGCAATGAATTAAATAAATTATGGGCATAATTCAGACCAAATGTTACATCTTTCAGAATATTATACAAGACATAAAACATACTGATTGCATAAGCCCCCACGAAATTAGCAGTTTGTCAGTTTTCTGTATGATTCCGAAACATGATATCTTATTTCGTGGCAAGAGAGTTTCATAAAGAAAGTGCTCAGGAGAGTATCTGGATCTAAGAGGAATTATAAAATTTGCGAAAGAAGGACATCGCAAAGTCTACGATTTTTTAGGCCGTGAAACAAAGGAAAATAATAGAACATGTAGCTCGAATGGTGGAGGATAATACAGTTTTGTTGAGAACGTTTCTTGGACAGAAGGCAAGTGTAAGATGTAGAAGGAGATGGGCGGATAGAAATAAGACGCATATTTGGCAGCTATGGGTAGGAATTGGAGATGTATGTAACTAGCTCAGCATGATGTTCGATTGTTGGCTGTCGATAATTCGCATTTTATTACCAGGCAGTTAGTCCAGTATTACCGTTATGGATGAGTGTAATTGAAAGCAATCAATGGATCATTCATCACAATGACGCTTTCACGCCACGCGTAAGACAGAGACGAGACAATTCTGTTTCGCGGAACAGTGCACCATAACGGCCAGTCTCCATTATGGCTCAAGAAAATTGCCAACAGACGTTCTATTTTGGTTTGGCCATGGCATATAAACCGCGCGGTGTGTCGCTCAAGAATAAAAGTACAGTCAATGCATGCATGCATGCATGCCTAGCAGCGTCGGCCGAAATTCTACGATACTGTCAGTGTCTAAAATATAGAGAGTCGAATGACAGGGTTGATGGGTGACGAATTCGGAAGAATTTGGAAGGAAGCGGCCATGGTCCTGGAATTTGCCAGAAGGTACTGAGGAAAGCCACGAAACACACAATCGGGATGGTAGGCCAGAATCGAGCACCTATCAGAATACGTATATATACTGTCAAATGTATGAGTGATTATAGACGGGGTCTGGATTGGTAATTGGATTTATTGAACACTTGCAGATCGTAACTGCAAGTAACTATAGCACTGAGCGGCCTCCGTAGTCTAGGGGTAACGTTCCCACCTCATGACGCGGGTTCAAACTCGGCGGAGGTCGTGGAATTTTTGAGGGCGGAAAAATTCAGGGAACAAGTCCTCCGGGAGGGACTTTAAGCCGTGGGTCCCGTGTTGTAGCTTTACGGCACGTAAAAGAACCTCATGTCCCAACGGGACCACAGTGAGCCAAATTGATCGGACATTTCCCGCCCAACATTAGTCTCTAACTCCTCTGATAGATGGGGGAAGCATCGAGAGATACCGCTGAGCCAGTAGAGGCCGAACTCGCTGGCTGAGTCGGGACTGATGGCACGCATCAGTATCGCTAGGGTATAGAGACTGGTAGAATATCACAGAGGGGACGTACAATAGACCACTGGTCGCGGTGCATGGGGAAACCCACCCCTCCAATAACAATAACAGCAACAATAACTATAGCACTGTCTCTAATTCACACACTCTGCAGTTCACTGAAGCAAGGACTAAGTAATTTAGCATGCTGTGTCTTCATCAGTTGTTGCCTGGTAACGGCATCCATAGGCAGACGTTCCCCTTACACTGGGTTCCCGAAATATCCCCATACTTCAGCTAGCAGATTCTAACAGCAGCAGCTCAAAATGATCGAACTTCAGCAGTCCTCTAACCGACTGTTCACCAACCAGCTCGCTTCACTCCGCTGTACTGAACTCCATTGCACTCACTAAGAGAGATCGGTAGGTCGAGTCGCATAGCCTCGGAGCAGACTCACAGAGAACACCGCTTGCGACAGCTCTTCTACTGTTGCGTGATGTCATCGCGGACGTGAAGTATTCCTCCGTTGCGTATGTATTGGCCATTACCCAGTAACGCGTCTACATGCTACATTACACCCTCCTTACGGCTATTCGTGCGACTGCGGGTTCAGGGGTGTACGCACGTCTTGCTCATTCCCAAGGCTTTGCGAAACCTCCTGTATCAGACGAGAGTCGAAGTTACGGTCCTGGTCGCTATATCGCTCCCGCGGTACTCCAAAGAGGCAGGAGAAGTTGGTAACTAGCGCTTCCGCCACTGCCGAAGCCTCTTGATTGGGAATGACTTAGGCTTCCGGCCACATGGTAATACAGCCCATAGCAATCAGAAGGTATCCGTTTCCTTGGTCATTCCGTGGGAAAGGGCACGTTTATATCGATGGCTATCCTTTCGAACGGATCCCCGGCGTTTTACTGAGGCATTTGGCCCCAATTCCGGGTTCGGAGGCCACGATTGACTGCACAATGTCACACTGGGGGCACCACTTCTGAAAATCGTTCCTTGCCTGGAGCTAGTAGTACCATTGCCAGACCTTACTCAGTAACTTGTTGACACCCAAGTGACCTCCTTACGGTCCATCATGTAGTTCGGTCAGAGCGTCGTTCACTATACTTCGAAGGAAAATTATCTGGGCTATATTTCATCGTCCGTCGGCGGATTCCCAGTGGCGCTCTAGTATGCCATTCCTCACAGCGAGCGATTTCCATTAGGTCCAATATCTCTTGTACGTCTGGCTGCCGTCGTCGATGTCTTTCTATTCTGGGCACTGTCCTGTCTCTGTTTCCTCCAGAATGGAACCTATGTCCTTGCAGCTCAGTTGTTCTGTTCTCATAGCGTCTGCAGCTACAGCAGCAATAGCTCGTAGCTGCTTGACGTCCGCTCGTTCCTCGACTTTGTGGCAGTGCGTACACTCCTCTTGGCAGGGTTGTCTCGAAAGGACATCGACTTTTTTTTCGGCCTTGAAGGTGCTCGGAAGTGAAGTTTTGCTCTTGTAGGCGCTGAATCCAGTTGGTGGTTTGTCCCTCGAGGTTCTTAAAACTCATAAGCCTGGATAGTGCAGAGTGTTTAGTGCGCAGGTGGAAAACTTGTCCGTAGAGGTAATTCTGGAAATGTTATGGTCTCTTCATGATTGCAAGTAGTTCTTGTCGAGTGACACAGTAATATCTCTCAACCTTATTCAGCGCCATTATTCGCTTCCGTCCGTCCTCTACCTGGGAGAGCACACCTCTAATCCCGATGTTACTAGCATCTGTGTCAATGACGAATTACGGATCGATCTTTCCAACTGCAAAAAAAAGAAACCTGCTTGCTGGATCGCGCGGCTGCAAGGCGTGGCTTACTGTTGTTTTATAGGGTTCAGCAATTGTGTTGCCGTTCTTGCACTAGACTTCGACACTCCAGTCCCTTGAGCAAGACGTTTCAGTGCTTTTCTAGGCGTATGTTCAAGCATGGTCCCTATGTCATCTAAATTATCCTCGGCAAGCATCCGGCGCTTATGTTTTTGTTTCTTGTCTATTACGAGTCCAGTTGTAAGTTTATTCACCTGTCTGTCTGCTGGGAACTCTTTCAACACGAAATTTACTTGAAATTTCCCCGACATTTTCTAGCAGATCTGTATTTCACTTAGGTGTCATGCAGAAATACACGTTGCTCTGAAGTACGCTACCATGACTTACCAGACTGGTCACTAAATGTAAATGAGAACAAATGCTAATGGAGCCCATAGCTGCTGTCTACTGCTGACAAATCATAAACAAATTTCCACGCATGAACCGCACTACTCACCGTGAAATATAATGCAGTTAAGCGGTCCACGAAGTAATAATATCCCTTAATTCCAAACGTTATCGGCCATCAATCATATTGATTTATCGGCAAAATAAGTGTGCTCCGTGAATTGGTCAACAAAGGCAAGAGCCTCCCTGTGTGTGTGTATATATACGTACATGCTATTCCTCAGTCATCCAGCCAACAGTTTATTCACCACGGTGCCATGACACTCTAAACACTGTTTCACTCTATGTGGGATGTTTACGTAATTGTTTCTCCAGATACTTTATATTACCCTCTACTACTTATCCGCATTATACTCTTTATAAGTAAACGCAATTAGGATCAATTATTAACAGTCTTATTAACTATATTTCATATTCTGTTCTGCTGCACTCGAATGCAACTGTGTAGACAGTTGTTCTATCGCAAAATGTCATTAGGATTCCATGACAAAATTGTTGTAATATCACGAGAGAGTCATACTTCAGGGGATGATCTGTGTTTTTATTTAAACGTACAATTCAAAATATTGTGAAATATTAACACTTCCTTGTTATTAAAACGTTCAAACACCACTACTGATTGTGTCTCGGCTTTGCTGCCCTGTAAGGAATTTCCTAAGTGCAGTGCTCTACATCAGTGCTGTCCAACGTTCTTATGTACTCGGGCACAATTCACTGATGCCTATGGAGGTGCGGGCGCCACCGCACACTACTACTACTACTACTACTACTAATAATAATAATAATAAGAAGAAGAAGAAGAATAAGAATAAACAATAATAATAAAATTTTTTGAAAATATTTAACAGTACTCAGACGTTCAAAAATGTCTCGTCTTAAAATTTGAATTAATATTAAAAATCGGCTCAATTATATGTGGTTACGGAGGGCGCCAGAAAAATATACCACGGGCGCCGCGTTGGACAGGGCTGCTCTACATGGTTACACGCACACTCACCATGGGCAATGTACGTATTACTTGAAGAAGTATGGCCGTCTTTTATACACAGTAGCAACAGTGGGCAAGCCAACGTCTCCGAAGAAAATACAGCCAATTACCGAAACCACCGTGTGACGTACTTACTTCCCCATAGTCTGTGATAACCCGCCGCAACTTCCGTAGAAGTACCCTCCCCGCCACTGCCAATACTTCTCCTACCCCGCGTCGGCGGACTGTCAGCTCTAAGTAAGTCTCTAACGGTCTCTAAGTACAGAATTAGCTCTGAATCGGTACAGATCCAAGGGCCTACTTCTGTAGAAGACGAAGAAAAATTGCACATTATGAAGCTCCTTATAATGTAGTTTTCTTCAGTCTTCTAACTGCCTCTCTTAGATGTAGCTAGGCCGCGTCATAGCTCAAGCGGTTAGTCGCCGGCTTCCCAGCGCGTCGGCCCGGGTTCGATCCTAGGCCAGGTCATGTGGGAATTGTGGTGGACAAAGTGGTATTGGGGTAGGGTTTCTCAGAGTTCTTCGGTTTCCCCTGTCAATTATTATTCCACAAATTGCTCCACGTTCATGAGCATGTACGAGTAGTATTCGGGGCTGGTAGAGTAGGCCAATTAGTGGCCGACGTACCAGGTGTACTGAGTCTCACACCACCCAAGAAACTAAAAAATAAAACAAAAAGCTAACTACCACCGCAATGAACGGCCCGAACTCGAGTTCTCGTACGTAGTTAGGAGCTAACCGGTGCCGCACACTGTGTGGACTCCACAGAGCTTCCAGCTCATCTGATATCCCCATGCATGGCCTTCATCGCGTAATGGGGCCACAATAATCCAGACCAAGACACGTAAAAACAATCCAACAGAATCGTCAAGCAGTAACAAAGTCAGAGGATGAGTCACCACTACAGCTTGTTCTATGTGGTTGCACAATGCGCATTAGTGGCCATTAGCCCAATCCTCCTACAGTCAATTATCACAAACGTCATGCCAACTTTTCATCCTTCGTCTCGTATGTAACATGCGGCAACTTGGCTTCCGCAAGGCTTATCTGTGTTCCTTCCTTTCCTCTGCACCCAGTCCGATCTCAAGGTTCCAGTACGGATTCTTCTAAAATAGCCTCCTAATAATTTGCTGAACCGTCCCTGATATTAAACTTGTTGGGCGACAATCGCTTTCCGTGCCTCACCTCTCGAAATCACGATTCTTTCATTCTATTATATTTGTAAACACCGACGCTCACGAGAAGGTGAGCGGGGCATCAACTGAAATGTTGTATTTGACCTAAAAATTTCCTTGTGGAAATTCGTTTAATCTCCATAAGATGTAATGAATTCCCTTGTAGCAAGTTCTTTTCCTGGATTTTTTTTACTAGTCCTTGTATTCCAGGAGGCCTCTACTTCCGTCCATTCATTATGAATTGATATGCAGCACCCACCGTCCTGACTTCCTTCATACACAACTTGTGTATCAAACAGGGTGCTGTCACGAACGTTTTGCTATCAGAAATAAAATAAGATTTACTGAAGTACTGGCAGTATATATTACCTTATGGAAATGATATTTGGGCTTTAATAAAGAGATATAAGTAGGTCAGATCTGCTGAAATCAATCAATCACTCACTCACTGAATCAATCAATCGATCATAAATCAGTTAGCCCACTAGCAATTCATTTATCTTCTCTTTTGCCTTTTTCATTATATTCGTTGTTCCTTTAGCTCTTTCTTTCTTCTCTCTCTTAATCTCTTTTTCTTGTTCCTCTCTTACCAGTATACTTATTCCCTTTCGCCTTTATTTTTCTCATACGTTCTTTAATTCTATAATATCGCTGTTTCATTAAAGAAAAAGGCAAAAACATTAATGTATATAAAATAAGTAATTTTTCAGAAGAAAATGCTCGCGTCTCCCTTCCTTCATATCCTTTCTGTTCAACTTTCTTCCTCGATTTAGACATCCAGACACCCACTTCTGAACTAATATTCATTTCAGGAAAAGTGACTTGTAGATATGAAAAGTAACGAAAACTGACGTTGCCATTTCTGCGGAGGCCTCCAGTGACATCTAGGACTAAGGTAAAGAGGGAATTAAGTATATTCGTGTTTAAACAGGTCGGAAAGTTACGTAGAGCGTTTTCTGAGTGCCATTCTATGCACAGTAATCTGGAAGCCGGGGGCTGGTTTAGGACAGCTGTTGCGCGTTGTGTCCACAAAAGCTGTCAGTTGGTGCGTGCCATGAATGGGGATGAACACATTTCACTCCTCCGCTCGTCTACACAAGCGAGTGCAAGCTAACTCACCGGACATTCTGCCCAAGGGGCGAGGAACTACAGGCAACTCATCAGTGCCGCATTCATAACACACAGCAAGGGCGCTTCTTTGTGGTGTACACATTACTACACGAGTGAATCTGGACACGGGTATCGCATGTTCCAGATCACGACATTTGCGGTTTTCCTCAGTTTCCTTCGCCAAATTCTGGGTCAGAATACCTACAGTACGGTTCCATGGGAAAGCAGCTTTCTTTACTTCCCTTCCCCGCTTTCTCGCAATTCACAATTCTAAGGCATGTACTGTCTTCACTCGCTTGGAAACCGGGATCGTGGGTTCGAATCCCACTCAGGGCATGGATGTTTAGTTTGTGTGTGTGCGTTTTTCTGTGTTTGTGTACAGGTAGAGGCCTTGCAACGAGCTGATCACCCGCCCAAGGAGTCCTACCGAATGTTTAAGCTCTAGAAAAACCGAAGTGAACGGAGAAGTTCAAGGAGGTAGGCCTAGGCCCACTGGGGCTGTAGTGCCAAGGAAAAAAAAAAGTAGACAACTAGAGACTAGGCCATAGTGCTAATTTTCGCCATTATTTGACAATTTAAACGCAAAGAGAGTCCTGTACTTAAGGGATTTATTTTCCATAAAAATAAAACAAAACAATAATAATATTAATAAACCAGTTGGACTAAAAATCTACACAACAGGAAGGGAAATTTTAACATTTCTACTCGGAACTCTTCTTCCTTGCATTCTGGAAATGATTTATGTGTGAACATATAAGCATAATTCGTTTTCTCCATGTCTCACAATTGTCAATGTGTCATTAAATGAACCACGACAAAGGTAAACATTTTTGTGTTTTGAGTATCCTAATGTTGAATGTTATAAATTTCGCGTTATATTTTACAGTTTTCAGGTACTGGAAATCAGTTGTAAAAATCTCACATACAGAGAAGTCATTCCGAAGGAACAATATAGCTTGAGGGTGTTTTCAGAACAAAGTCTTCAGACGAATATTAAGACTTAAGGGAGATGACGTAACAGAAAGATGCCGGAAATTACACAACGCGGAATTTCACAATTTGTAACCTTTAGCGCCTATTTTAGGGTGATTATATTAACCAGTATGAGAAAGGTTAAGAATGAAGCACGCACTGGGAAATGAGAATTGCGCACATGATTGGTGGAATGTTTCTAGGAAAGAGATCACTTGGAGTACCTAGGTGCAAATGGATGAATAATATTAAAATGTACATATAAGGTCATAATGAACTGAACTTGCTAACAGTTCAAAAGGGAATCTGCATAGGCCTTACTTTGAAACTCATACGATATTCTTGAGAAATAAATGTAACTGTCAAATTTCGCTGTGCATAGAGTTAATGACGTTGGCACACTGAGTAGTTAGCACTGTTGACCTTGAAACACCTTTTCACTCATTAAAGCGTTACAAATCGCAAGCTACTGTACAAATTCAGGTAGAATTCATCCAAGCTGGAGGAAGGTAAAGTACTGGAATCTGAGATCCGAGAACAGACATGTCGAACTGATAGTGGCAATTATAACACATAAGAGTATAAACATTCTCTTCTTAAGGACAACTCCATAAGCAGACTAAAATATTGCGCATTTCGACGTAACGCATCACTTTAATACCTGTATGTAGGATTTCCAGTTTCCACAGCTGTAGCTGAGACGAATTCTATTTTCTGGGGTATATTGCCGCGTAGTCCGTTGAAAGCCAACCAAAGTCTGGGAGGAAAATAACATTTCAACTTGCTGACTGCTTCATGCATGTTTCTTGCTTCACTCGCTCTTCAGTCCTGAAGATGGAGGCGATATGACCCTCCATAACGTCGGTTGACTTTCAATGGATTTCACGACTCTATATCTCAGAAGACAGAAGTTTTCAGAAAAAGGGCAATTTTACAGTTCAATTAAAATATACCTGACTTCTTTAGCAAGCATCCAAAAGTTCTTTAAACTTCATGCTCCTAATGCTTCTTAGGACAAATACAAATGCAATAAAAGTAAAGCCTATGATTCAGTTAGGAGGGAAGTATTGTACAATATTCTGACTGAGTTTGGGATACCCATGAAACTAGTTAAGCTGATTAAAATGTGTTTAAACGAAACGTATAGTAAAGTCCGTATAGGTAAACATTTGTCTGATAAATTTCTTATCTAGAATGGCCTAAGACAAGGAGATGCTTTATCGCGACTCCTTTTCAACTTTGCTTTAGAATATGCCATTAGGAAGGTCCGGGGAAACCAGGTGGGACTGAAATTAAACGGGACACATCAGCTGTTGGCCTATGCTGATGATGTGACTCTACTGGGTGATAATGTAGATACCATAAAGAAAAACATACAAACTTTAACTGACGCAAGTAAGGAGGTTGGTCTAGAAGTAAACACAGAGAAAACTAAGTATATGTTGCTGTCTCATCACCAAAATGCAGGGCAAAATCATGACATAAAGATAGGAAACAGATGTTTTGAAAATGTGGCACAGTTCAGATATTTGGGATCAACGATAACAGATCGAAATCTGATTCAGGAGGAAATTAAGAGGAGATTGAACTTGGGCAATGCTTCTATTCAGACCAGAACCTTTTGTCTTCTCGTCTGTTGTCCAAAAACATAAAAATTAGAATATAAAAAACTATAATTTTCCTGTGGTTCTGTATGGGTGTGAAGTTTGGTCTCTGACATTAAGGGAGGAACATAGAGTGAGGTTGTTTGAGAACAGGGTGTTGTGGAGAATATTTGGACTGAAGATAGATGAATTGACAGGAGGTTGGAGAAAACTGCACAATGAGAAGTTTCATAACTTGTACTCTCCTCCAAGTAAAATTAGAATGATCAAGTCAAGGAGGTGGGCAGGGCATATAGCACGAGTGAGGGATACGAGGAATGCATGTAGAATATTGGTGGGAAAGCCAGAAGGAAAGAGAACACTGGGAAGACCAAAGAGTAGGTGGGTGGACAATATTAAAATTGATCTTAGAGAGCTAAGATGGGATGGTATGGATTGGACTGATCTGGCTCAGGATAGGGACCAGTGGAGGGCTCTTGTGAACACGGTAATGAACCTTCGGGTTCCATACAATGCTGGGGAAAAAATAATCTGACATCTAAGTGGGATTTGCTGAAGAAATACAAAGTGACAAAAGATAAAGGCTACTTGTTTTAACTTTGCTAGTTGGGTCTAAAGCTACAGTAATCTGTCTAGAAATCGTGTAGTTACATCAAGGTGTAAGGAATAGAGGCATTAGTTAATGAGCACCATATTGTGAAAACGTACAAAAATGTACATCAGATGTGTCAAATTGTAGTTTGCTAAAAATACTGGCTTGAAATTCTCTACCTTGTACTGTGTCATCATGTTGACAGTTGGTGAAAACTTCAGGTTTTGGCCACACCCAACTTCTTTATCTTGTAATTCTTCTTCCTTTTTCAGCATGTTCTGCAGACTGAAGGCGGCTGATATAAAACCAATTATTCACTACTGGACACAGAAGACATTAAATTCTTTGCCAGAGATGAAAAAGACACTGTTCTTAAGCTGTGCTTCCATGTAATTTTATCAGGGTCTTGCCTGCTGTGGCAAAAGTTGGTTTCACTAAGGATGTCATACACTATTTTTAGTCACAGCTTCTTGTGCATTGTCTGAAGTGTTGCTTTAACACACATAACCTCAAGAACATTCATAAGTTTGTTCACAGGGTACAGTTTGAAGTAATGTCTAGTCATACAACCAATAAACTGTTCCTGTCACCTGATTTCAAACACAGCTGTCGACTTGTTAGTAGTCCTACAATTCTGTCCATGAAGGCAAATTCTGATATAGGCCTGGTATCCTTCAGAAGAGCCACTACTGCCTCCTTATACTCCCTTTCCAAGGCATAATTTATACACCTAGCTTGCAGTCAACTATCTTACCTTTTGCATTCATACCATAACTTATGAAAATCTTTCTCTTGGTTTACACTGGCAGATTTCACTGCTACGTTTTATAAATATGTCGAATCACATCCATCAAAAGCGCAAAGTGCACATTAACACCAACTTTTTTCTTGTCAACAGAAACTTTCAGAGAACTCACACCACAATTAAAACAGGAAACACAAAAAATATGGAAAACTGATGGCGAAAGAATTATATCAGGCACTCTAAAATCACTGTTTTACACAACTCCACACGCGTCATTTTCAAATTCTATTCCATCGACCTCTTTCTTTCTTGAAGAACTGCATGATTGGATACATGTTTCAAAACGGAACTCAAGTCCAGGTCTTTATTACTCGTATTCTGAGTTGTCATTACACTGTTTAAACGGCAACTCATGTTTTAAGACACAATTTTCAAACTTCGGTTCTTTCTCGCTATGAAAATTTACACAACGAACTGTCACAATATCATATAATTCTGAGCTTCGCTGTGCTTGGAACATATGTAGAGAAATGGAGGTAAGACTCAGTGCCTTCTAAACTGCCTTTTATCCGTACAGGAAAGACGACTGTCTACGAAACAAAGCTTCTTCTTTTCGTGTATGAAAGAGAGATTCGGCGCGTAGAATGATTTGCAGGAACTGGGCGGGGGATTCTGACATCTCCTTTCAAAGATATTTGGGAACAACGTAAGCTACTAGCATTTTAGGAACGCATAAAAGAAACTGAAAATCGCATATTAGATTTTTTATCTCCATGTCTTAATTATAGTTTAGTTTCATCTCGAGAGGCATCGTAATCAAGAGGCTACGTGAACTATCGATACTCTTTCATTCTTTAGCAGATTTTGATGTAACTTAATACAAACACTTCTACTATAGGTATCCAGTTATTTCTACGTGAAAATTTCATATTTACTTCAATATCTACACAGCAGACAGAACTTAAGTGTAAATGAAACACGTTTTAATGCTATCTGAAGCATCCATTTGCCAGTTGTTTCATTTACTCCGTGAGCCCTTGCTCAGAATTCGCACCTTGGTGTTGGGGAGGTGGGGGCAATGCACGGTGAACAGAGAGTGCTCCGGGGAAACTGTGCTTGCTACCTGACTGGAAGGGAAGGTAGAGCAAACACGTAACTCAACGTCTTACCTCGCATGTTGGGGGAGCTATAAATTCGAGTATGAAGTCCTCAGCGGTCACACATGTCACACACGTTATTAAGCCCGAGAGAGCGGACTAGGCTACCGTAATGGTTGCATTAATAAAACGAGGCTATTTGGGAACGACGGTCACAAATCAAAATTTGATTCAGGAAGAAATTAAGAGGAGACTGATTTCGGGTAATGCTTGCTACCATTCAGTCCAGAGCCTTTTGTCTTCTCGTCTGCTGTCTAAAAACGTAAAAATTAGAATATACAAAACCATAATTTTGCCTGTTGTTCTATATGGTTGTGAAACTTGGTCTCTGATATTAAGGGAGGAACACGATGCATAGTAGAACGTTTGGCCCGAAAAGAGATGAATTGACGGGAGGACAGAGAAAACTGCAAAATGAGGAGCTTCATAACTTGTACTCATTACCAGGCAAAATTAGAGTAATCAAGTCAAGGATTAAATGGTCAGGACTTGTAGAACGAATGGGGGAGAACAGGAATGTGTATAGGATATTGGTGGGAAAGCCAGAAGGAAAGAGGACATTAAGGAAAACAAAGATGTAGGTGGGTGGGTAATATTAAAATAGATCTTAGAGAAACAGGATGGGGTGGTACGGACTGGATTTATCTGGCTCAGGATAAGGACTAATGCAGGGCTTTTGTGAACACAGTAACGAACCTTCGGGTTCCATAAAGCGTTGGTAAGTTTTCGAGTAGCTGTGACCGGCAGTGTAGAAGAAAAATATATAAGAATTCAGTTCGTACCTCACAGGAAACAGATCCGAACCCACGATCCCGGTTTCCAAGCGAGCGAAAACGGTACATGCCATAGACCGCTCGGCTATCGTGACCGGCACACAGTAATTTTACTATAATTAATAAAAGACAGAAGACAGAAAGGAAGAAAGCTATGAATAAAGAGATAATGCAAACAAAAGAATGATATACCCAACTAATGAGCCTACCATCTGTAACCGCCGACGGACAGAGTGACAGTGTTCATTGACTCTTGTTTAGCATTCATTTTGTCACGCATCAAATATTCATGAACCAACACTTCAATAAAAAGCAAATGTTTCTGCTCAGCGCTCATAACCAACTTGAGAGTAAAACAAATGAGCTATTTGCATATTCACATCGCACCCTCCCATTATATTTTTATGGTCTGCAGTTGAAAATTTTACCAATATTAGGCTCAAGTTATAGGAGCCAGGATAGCGTAGTTGGTTTAGCGACAGGCTGGATGACCGAGAGGTCGGGAGTTCGAGTAACGGTAGGGTCAAGAATTTTCTCTTCTCCACGTCTTCCACACGGGCTCTGGTTCCCAACCAACTTCCCATACAATGGGTACCGGAGGCTCCTTTCCGAGGGTAAAGCGGCAGGGGGGTGAAACTGACCACTCACCTCCAACTAGTGCCGAGGTCAAGAAAATATGGATCTATACAACTACTCCCCCATACTCCTTCATGGCGTAGTGCTTATTTAGTTAAACACAGGGACAACTTTACAATTTTTGGCCTAATTTATATGTTATCACAGTGTTGGTTTATCTAAAAATATCGTGGTAGATAGTAATACATATTATAATAATAATAATTCAATTCAATTCTTTATTATTTATGTACCGAGTCAACAGCCGCAAGGCCAATTACAGACAGAGTACAATGTAGATACAAGTAATTTCATTATGGACAAACACAACATAAAGTCAAAGACAAACTACAGGCAAGTACTGGAGGATGACACAATAATGCAGACAAGTAAACAAACAAACAAACAACACTAATAATCATAATTTGTCCTGCTTATAAAATCTCGGCACGGATCGCACAGAAAACACCGTTTCTCTGTTGCTACTTCTTTGCTCCGCTGTAACTTAGTAACGGATGTAGTGTAGAAGCTTATTTTACAGTCGTTGCATAGCAACAGGTCTACATGTCACATTATTATACTGACTACTGTGTCAAGAAAGCAATAAAAGACTGTACACACACTGTGCCATATCATAACAATAACATAAAGCTAACGGCTGAGACTGGATGGGTCCTCAGGCTGTCTGAAGTCGGCGCCAAAACAAAAATTACGGAAAACGAATTACGATCATCTGGCCCGTAGTTAGGCACACAGTAACGAGGGTTACCAACTGTAAACTTTGATACAAGTTAATTTTTGTTGCAGTTTTATATTATTTTGCGGCTGTAACGCGGATGTTTCAAATTAAAGGACGTGTAAAATTTTCAGCTCCAAGGCAAAAAGGAGATTATACAAAGCCCCCTCATGCAATTATAGTTTTTCTTCTCATAATACCCACACTAACATTCCACTGGCAGTTAGGCAACATGCCAGTTGGCCTGCCACATATTGTGTGTTTCACCAAAGGCTCCCTCCACATCTCATTTCTGTAGCAATCACTAATATTTTGTATCAAAATTCTGTCTCACTTCTTGTTCCCTAAACCGCGCTAGGTCTTATGCCCAACTTATAAAAACCTCATTTGACAATTCGGATTTTGGTCTTCTGCGTTGGGACATGTAGTCTTGTAGGCTGAAACCGACGTTTCGGAGGAATAAGCTCCTTTCAACGTCATTGCTAAATTATGTAAGTTTTAGGAATTGGCTCAGTAGCGTTGTTGGTTGAGGCACTACGTTACAAGCCGGAATGTCGTGGGTTTGAGACCCAATGACGTGGATTTTTTAATTGACCTAAACCTTCCAGCCGCACTATGGTCCTAAGGTCGACTCAGCCTCTAACAGAAATGAGTGCCAGGAATCTTCCTGGGGGGTAAAGGGCGGCCGGTGTGTAAGCCTGACAAACTTACCACGTCTCACAACCCTATTGGCCTTCACGGCCTGTTACAGGGATAGCTTTACCTTTACCTTACTTTAGAATAAGAGCTCCATATTTTTCAAATTTCTATTACTACACAAATTTCAGGATGCTGTATTAAGTGGCTCTAGTATTTTTCAGAGCTCGAAGTGAGGACGATCATCACTAATTTATATATGTTTGCATGCATGTATGTGGGTACAGGCATGTATTCTCTCTGCACGTGTTATACAGGGCTACTTGATGCTCATCCGAATTATGCACATGAAAAGAAAGATCCGTAAAAGCAAACGAGTAAACTTTTTTCAAATAAAGCAACAGCACAGACAGGAACTAATATTAGGATTCGCGTATTTAATGCCGGATCTGCTGGCTAGATGTCAGTTTGCGTCCGGAAGGTCCTGCGACCGGTCAACTCATTCAAGATTCTCCGTGATTTTCCTCGATCCTACAGTAAACGGTGAGTTGGTACCCAAATTCCATGTTGCACTGATTGTTTCACATACAGCCCTCACAATAGTAACAACATTTTGCCCTATTATGGCTTTCCCAAACTTAGATCAAATTTCACTACAACGCAGAGCTTCCAACTTCATAAAAAATTAATTCCGATTATAAGCATTACCTCTACTAGAAGGACGAGCGGGCACTGCCTGGGAACCTTCAAAACCGGAGATATAATTTCCTGTTGCCCCCCCATGTAGTATCTCTCACTACCTCCCCACTTTTTTATTTTCTCCCTCTTTCTTTTTAACTTCGTCACCCCGTGTGGAGGCGGGGTCGAATACCTCCACGGTAGCCCTGCGAGACGTAGGAGGTGACGAAAAGGGAACCCAATATCTGCGGGTACAACTGGGCAACCCTGTTCCTGGGGGATATAAATACAGGCACCTGGGCTCCAGGTTGGGGGAGTCTCGAATCTGAGGCAGTAAAATACAGCCATGAGTCCCAAGCGACTCGGACCAGAGAGTGACTGCGTTGGCGAGGACCAGCAGCAGTTGTGAACGACAGACCCGTTCTCTCGTCAGAGAACGCACCATACTTCAAAAAACACGCAATAGTCTGACAGCAATGAAAATCTGGTCTGAGGCCTCTGATGGGTGCTTGACACAAAGACAGACTGGCCGATTGACTGTTGGTCGTAATATAATTTTGATTAAAATGTAGTCGTATCGGGCCGCTCCATAGTTCAAGCGGTTAGTCGCTGCCTTCCCACCGCGGCGGCCCGGGTTCGATCCCGGGTCTGGTCAAGTGGGATTTGTGGTGGACAAAGTGGATCTGGGGCAGGTTTTCTCCGAGTACTTCGGTTTCCCCTGCCAATCTTCATTCCACCAATTGCTCCAAAATCACCCTCACCTATCATCTGGGGCTGGTACAATAGGCCAGAAGTGGCCGCAGTACAAGGGACTTAGTCCCACCCCACTAGCAATAAAAAATAGTCGCATAAGACAAATAAGATAGGCATGATCTACACTGCAGAGCCTGTACTGACAGAGGACTTGTATATAGTGCAGATGGAAGAATTTTCAATAGCATGATATAGTGCGATACGAACACTTGACGAAAGGCCAAGAATATTCATAAGAGACAAACCCATCCTCTCGTAGGAAGGGATGTTACAGGAGCACTATGACCGCAAATGTTCAGTTGCGGAAAAAAAAACCTTCTCTTCGTGAACCTCAAGGGGCTTGGCGCCAAGGCGAACTGACCGGCGGAAAACCGCCAGTCGTAAAGAAACTCTGACTCTCACTGATTGACTTAGTCGCCGTCATGAGGCTGTTTTAGTCATCAGCTGAGAGTTGACAGTTTAAATAGTTGTGAGACAGTCGCCAGCCGGTAACTACGCAAGCAGAAGAGAGCACTGTTGGGATCCGTTATCGAACAACGGTTAGTGAAAACATAGAATATTTAATGTGTTGTAATATGAAGTAGGCCGGTCACGGTAGCCGAGCGGTCTAAGGCATGTACTGTCTTCGCTCGCTTGGAAACCTGGATCGTGGGTTCGAATCCCACTCAGGGCATGGATGTTTAGTTTGTGTGTGTGCGTTTTTCTGTGTTTGTGTACAGGTAGAGGCCTTGCGACGAGCTGATCATCCGCCCAAGGAGTCCTACCGAATGTGTAAGATCTAGAAAAACCGAAGTGCAGAGAAGTTCATGGAGGTAGGCCTAGGCCCACTGGGGCTGTAGTGCCATGAAAAAAAAAATAAGAAGTAGAGTACGTGAATTAGCGAGAGCGTTATGATTACTTGTAGTTACAATTTATAAGTGTTCAATAATTCCAATTACCAATCCATGTTGTTTCCCTTATGAGTTCGAACCTCGATCGAGTATGGAGTTTCTTAAATCTCCACAGACTAATACAGTGAGCACTTGTGTACTGAAGCACCCTGTTTGATTACAGCTTACTTAAAGTTGCGTTTCTAGGACCTTCTCTATGCAACGCTCTTAGAGAACTTCTGGAACTGTGTGATTTTACTTAACTATTCACAATGTTGGCATCACGATGGTATGGCATATTTCGGTCAGCATTCAACCATCATCAGCTACGTCTGTACAGTAAAAGAGCTGTTACCCTCTACATATTTGTCAAATTATAATTTTAATTAAGATATTATTAGATAAGAAATTAAATGAGTGTTTTATGGGCAGGGCATGTAACACGAACGAAAGAGAAGAGAAATACTTACAGGGTTTTGGTAAGAAATATGAAGGAAAGGACAACTTCGAAGATTTTGAAGCAGATGAGATAATATTAAAATGGATCTTAGGGAAATAGGAAGGGGTGGTATAGACTGAATTGATCTGGTTTAAGACAGGGGCCAGTGGAGGGCTCTTGTGAACACGGCAATGAACCTTCGAGTTCCATAAAATGCTAGGAATTTCTTTAGTAGCTTATCAATTAGCGCTTCTGAAGGACACAGCTCCATGTAGTTAGTCACTTCAGATTATGGTTTATAATTAAAATTTAAATTACGAAATTAAAATCTGAGCTGTTTTGTTGTTGTTGAGATCTTCGGTATTGTGGTACTTAGCTCTTGTTTTTGCTGGTCAATACGTGAAATTTTGCTTTGCTTCTGGTGTAGGGTGTGCATGGTGCTGACCGGTGGCTAGAACTGTTACGTAGAGAAGGACTGAAAACAGACATATTATCGTCAAGTAGGCCACGGCCGTCTCGTTCCAAAACATCACTATTCATGATCACGATCCTGCTTGTGATATCGATGCGTCACAGGGCGATTTAGCGAATGGTTTGTGAAGTTGAGAAACATCCCACACAGGCGGCTATTAAACCGTACTGTCTGGCGAGAAGCCAATGGGAACAGTCACACTGTAGCAGAATAATAATGAATTTCGCCACAACAGTGAATTCACCCGGTCCCCACTCCAGATCCAAGCTCGACGTAAGTGCTTCTATAGAGCGGCCATCAGGTAACTGACTCGCGAAATGTACAGCGAGAATGTACTAAGATAGTTCAGCATGCCCAAAATGCCCTCGCATTAAGCCAGTGTAATACAGAAGAGGAACATGCTGTAAAATGATGATGGAATAATAAATATAATGCACCTAATAAACTAATAACAGAAATAAAGCACGACTTGACTAAATCTCTGGTAGTAAAGCTCAGATATTTTTTTTTTCCTTGGCACTACAGCCCCAGTGGGCCTAGGCCTACCTCCATGAACTCCGTTCACGCTCAGATCTTAAACACTGCTAATATCGAACTGAGCACAATCGTGAACTAGTTCATGTCATTCTAAAGTATTACCCACCAATATTCTCTACGTGTTTCTTGTGTCTATCAATTAAAACACGCGTCAAGCTCACCGTAACCTTCTTGATACTATAATATTTCCGTAGCAGGACTCGAGGGATTAAACACCTCTGTTAATAGCACCCGCCATTGGACGCGACCCTGAGTCAGTTTCACCCATCTGACAGCCTCATAATTTGTCTACCGACGAGCTATTTTAATATCATACTAGCTCCTTCTCGGTGTTACATGTGAATTACTTTCAGGAGATTTTTTTCACCGAAATGATTCCCTATCCCAGAAACAGGACAGACAACCTAACATCACAGAGTCCATTATCCTAACAATATTAGGTGATTATAAACAAAGAATTTCTTTATCACATAGTTTTCGTAACTCCCCACACGTCAATCACCCATATTAGGTCCATTCCCGAGAACGTTGTTTGAACATATGTATTTCTATTGTGTATCCTTTCCTCAGAACAAAAGGATATGACTATCTAGCACATAAACCTTATTTAATCCATTCCTCTTATACCCTACGGTGTCGAGTTTGTTTTCTTATTTTGGTCCTTTTACAGAGGGTAGGGATCCTTGGACAAGTGATCAGCTCGTTGCATGGCCTCTATCTAAACACAGGACAGCACAAACACAGAATAATCACATACCACACAAAGGCCTTGTGTTGGACTCGAACCCACGATCCCGGCTTCCGAACGAGCGAAGACAGTTCATGCCTTAGACCGCTAGGCTACCGTGACCGGCAAAATTATTCTTAAGTCAGTGCTTTGGAAAGTGTATGTGACAGTAGTAGTTTCCAAAACTGCAAAACTTTCCTGAATTTATTATCCTACCAGTGTCAATATTGTGTTCCTTTTTGTTCTTTTCCCTTCTTAATAACTATTTCCTATCTCCAGTGGGTCCTGCGTCACGGCTGCTCGCTGTGTCTTCAGTCTACAAATGGAGATGGCCTCCACTCGCAGAGGGTACGGTAAAGTTGCCCTGTGTTTAGTAAATTACGCGTGGGAAAATGGAGGTATAACTCCATGTATTCTTAACCTCGCGGTCGTGAGTGGTCAGCTTCACGTCCCGGCTGCTTTATACCCGGCATTTGGTAGGTAGAAGACTGGTTGGGCCACAGAGTCGGTCTGGACGCTGCTGTTATGCATATGGTCATTTGCATGTAGGTTGTATTGTAGTGTTATATAGCCCGTGAGGGAAGCACGCCCGAAAATTTGATATTTAAACCAAACTGATTCGCTTAGAAACAATGTAATATATAAAATAATTTTAAAATAATTTAAAATTATATAAATTGATGTACTATATGTAGTGGTGTTATTTTTTCTTGAGTCACCTTTTCGCAGTGATGTGCATTTCTTGGATGGTATCCCGGTTATATGTGCTCTGGTGGTCAGCGTGTGTGGACAGGAACCAATTTGATTTAAACAACAAACTTTTCGGACATTCAGCAATCACAGGCTATGCAATAGTACAACAGAGAACACAAATTTACGCAGATGATCGTACATACCTGAAGATAACCTTGTGTGGCCGAAACATGTCTTTCAATTTGCATGAAAGTATGGACTCAAAGGTGATTTTACCAATAATCTGTGAAGCTGCACTGAAGACTCCTTTGAAAGTGATCACGTAATGATGCAGGACGCTCAAATACAACATCATGTAGAGGAGGACGAGATTGGAGTAACATATAGCAAGCATGGGAAAGATGGAAAATGAGTTAGAATACCTGAAACTGAGGTTCCTCTGGGGGATCTAAGCACAGGTGAGGTAATATTATCCTTGTGCTTAATTAAGTACCACGTCATAAAGACGTATGAGGGAAAGGGGGTATAAGACTGCACATTCTTAACTTAGGCACTGGATGCAGGTTCGCTCTGGCACCTTTACCCCCGAGGAAGGAAGCTCCGGAAGGTTCAGTGGGCCCCTTAGTCGGTCTGGAAGTTATGAAAAAGAGTAAAATCTTTTCCGCTGCCGGAATCAAACTCCGATTTCTCGGTCGTCTAGTTCGTATCCTAGTCATTATACTAAATACAGGAGAGAGCACAATATTAAAACGGATCTGAAAGAAGCATGGTGTGATTATGTGGACTGGATTAATCTGGCGTATATGGACCAAAATCTAAAGAACGAATGAACTGGCCATGATAGCTTTAATTATGCATACACAGTTAATTTTTAACTCATCTTTATTGTCCCTAGCTTATTCCTTCATTCACAATGCAGGGTTCAATTTAGTCTCAAAACACATTTCAATTTACTTACGTCTACATGGCAAACTATGGCAGAGCGTCCTGTTAAGGCTACAGTTACACTGGCCGAAATTTCTGAAAACAATGAAACTTCCTGGAAGATAAATGCCTACAGTACGCGGTTCATACTTAGTTGTTTCCACAGTACGGAGGCATTGCCAACCGAAAACTATTAGCATGGGTCTTAATCGATGCAGACGTCACTGAACCCAGGAAACGTGTCACAGATGATGTGGCCATTACTGGCACAAAGACGTTTAAGAGTAGGCTATAAGGAAGGTCCATTACTACCGACTACACGCAGTGTCTGTGTTCATAGCGTCGGGAACACAACAAATTCATTAGTTTCCATTAAAGCGTTGTTACGCTTCTTGCAGGATCTGAAACTTCAAAATTCCATGTCGGATTTCAAGGTTTCACAACGGTGACTATGACAGGTAGCATCTTCTGAGATGTGACGCCGTGTAGTCCTCCATAAGTTATTCGACAGTTGGGAGGAAGGTAGTGTCTCCATCTTTCGGGTCGAAAAGGAAACCGAGCAAACACAAACAAGATGTCTGCAGGTACCACGTCTCTTCTGCCGGCTGACTGTTACTGGTTATTGTTTGGCTTATCTTCGTCTCTGAAGACTGAGGCAGTATTCCTGTGAAATGTCGAGTAGCTTCCACAGACTATAACTGCTTTACATCCCAGAATACAGCATTGTGAAACTCCAGTGTTATTAAACTTATATTACGGAGTTAATTTTGTTTTCTGGCTGTTTATATTTTGCAATTAACTTATCTTAAGTCATAAACTTAATTAAATATGCATATTTCATATCATGCCTTATAAAATTTGCTTATATTTGTTGCTACGTTGGAACACAGTTTAGGAAGGGCGGTAGCGTAGTTGGTTGAGGCACTATGCTAAAAGTCGGAAGGTCGCGGGGTCAAGTTCCGATGAGGTCATTGGATTTTTTCAATTGACCTAATCCTTCCAGCTGCACTATGGCCCTGGAGTCGACTCAGCCTCTAACAGAAATGAGCACCAGGAATATTCTTGGGGTTAAACGGCAGCCGGCGCGTAAGGGTGACAACCTTACCGCCATCTTTGAGCCGATTGTCTAGATAATGTGGGATCCTCGACGTCTCACTACCATATGGCCCTTCACGGCTTGTTACAGGGATAGCTTTACTTTACTTTACTTACCATTCATTGCATAATACATGGATTCCTGTACCAAGTAGTTTATATTGTTATTATTACTATTAGTAGGCCTGTTATTACGTACTAATGTGCTTTCTTTAGTACTTTCCTGTAATTAGCTTTCAGCCGTAGAGAAGTACTTAGCAAATGAACTGAATTTTCATGATTATTGCTACTTGCTTAGTAAACACATTTGGAATACATGTAACGTCGGTTTTGCTTAAATGCATCAGTTTTGCGATAATTATGAAAGAACATCGAAAGTTTAGATTAACCATTTTGGGACGCGTTTAAGGGAGGATAAAACCCTTTATGAAACAGACTTTATATGGCGGATCACACTTTTTACCAAGCAGACAGCCAAATTACAATAAATAAAAGTATAAAGAAAGTAAGTAAAGGAAAGCAAAGAAAACAAACGAAAGAAGGAAAAGGGATTAAAAGCAAAATGAAGTAATTAATGATGTAAACAGAAACGTAATTGCTGTGGCACAGTTCTGTATACAAGTGACATAACGTATTTGACCGGTCGTCACCTTTCGTTCTGGAGTCAGCAAGTCACCGAGCTGAAAATGTCAGATTTTGTAGATGCAAAGCCCTCAGCCTCCACTTTACGGCAACTAATTATACGCCTACAGAACACAAGCCTACAATTGTAAAACAGCCTTAATTACAGTGGGGCAGAACTAATGGCCGCCAATTGACATGAGCGGCCGCCAAATGGAGTCAGTAATCTCAACAAGAGAATTGACAGTTAAAATAAAGCTGGAACGTTTATCAAGCTTAACATCATCTGAGGAGAGTTCCTCAAAGTAGCGGACATAAAACTGTCCATTGATGCCAGATATAATGGAGAAGGTTGCACAGAGTGACGTAACTGGGGTACACATGGTATTGTCAAGTTGGATTTGAGGTCCTTAGGGCGGTGACTATGAAGTGACACGTATCCCATATCGTAAGAGTATAATAGCGTACGTTAAACCAAGTTCAGTCTGGAGGACAAGTAGAGACAGTGATTTTCAATGGGAACTATAACCAGTGCAGCGGACAGAGTCATTATAAATTGCCTTTTGCGGAAATTAAAATTATTGCAACAATTCTGATTCTTTGTTTTGTAAACTGTGTTAGTATGGCTACACTAATAATATTATCAATTAGAAATTAATAAAATACTGCATTATGGCAGGAACCTAGTTAGTTATTTAGAGAGGGTGAGTTTCCCCATGCACCGCGACCAGTTTGATCTATTGTGCTTCCCTCTATGATATTCTACCAGTCTCTATACCCTACCGATACTGGTGCTTACCATCAGTCCCGACCAAGCCAGCGAGTTCGGCCTCTACTGGCTTGACGGTATCTATAATGCTTCCTCCATCTATCAGAGGCGTTAGAGACTACTGTTGGGCGGGAAATGTCCTTGAATTTGGCTCAGTGACCTCCTTAGGAGATATGAGGTTCTTTTACGTGCCGTAAAGCTACGACACGGGACCCACGGCTTAAAGTCCCTCCCGGAGGACTTGTTCCCTGAATTTTTCCGCCCTTAAAAATTCCACGACCTCCGCCGAGTTTGAACCCGCGTAGTACGAGTCATGAGGTGGGAACGTTACCTCTAGACTACGGAGGCCGCTTCGGCAGGAACCTAAGCAGTTATCATAGAATTCTGTCAATCGATAACTTTTTTGTGAGAACAAAACGGCAGAACTCACCAAAACACAAATATCTGCATTTGGAAACTAAATTTAAAACTTAAACCGAAAACGATAATAATAATAAAATAGTAATATCTGAAAGACAGATCAATGTGCATCAGAAACTATTTTTGATTATGATTGGTGGAAATGTCTGTAATGCTGCTACAATCGTTACATTACATATGGAATGAAAAATTCAGATGACATTCCAAGACACTAAATTTTGCCTTCGGACTTCCTACTTTTTATGATTGTAGGGTCCATTCGTTTCCTGTTAAACTCTGCATACGACGTTCATCTAAGATAAGGATATGAACATATTCGTATATCAGGAACCCATCTAGCCTCCGCCTGTTCCGCACAAGAAACTACATAGAACAAGTCAACATAAACGTTCATCAAATTACTTATACGAAAAAAAAGTAGCTAATAAGATAAATTAAATTTCCGGATGTGCCCAATTTTTCTTTTTCCTTGGCACTACAGCCCAAATGGGCCCAGGCCTACCTCCATGAACTTCACTTCGGTTTTTCTAGATCTTACACCTTCAGTAGGACTTCTTGGGCGGGTGATCAGCTCGTCGCAAGGGCTCTGCCAGTTGCGCCCAAGATAAATGTAGACATCCATGCAGTTCTTCACGTCAAGGCTCTGTTAGTTTTGTCCACTTGCAGCAAAAATTTTAAGGTTTCCTGGAATTTTACTGTAACTCCCAATATCACATTTGACTCAAATCCCTTCAGCGCTTGTCGAAGTAACTCTTGCGTACAGACCGACGGAGAGAATTCCATATGCACTCCGCAGTGTTACGAAGGCGCTAAAAATGACAGGTGAGACAGGCTAAAGACAAAGCTAAACTGGCTTATATGAACGCTAGAATGGTTGGAAATTTTCGATCAGAAATGGAATTGCCAGCGAATTTACCCTAAGACCTAGTAATCTGTCCGCAAAAGATGACATCACTTCCCGTTGGTTTTTAAAAAATTCGTCTCTATCTTCGGCGATGACAGGCATTAGTAAAGCGAGTATTGTTCGAACTGCAACCATATTACAAGCCCAAAGACAAAAACAACACCGTCCAGTGTGACTATTTAAGTTTTATCACTTGAAAACTCATCACCCTTACATGTTTCGATCCCTACGGATCATCCTCAGAGGACATCAGTACTTTTTCCGGAAACTACTATTACAATAGGTGTTAAATTATATGCATACACATATAACACAATGTACACAATGTTTTTAAAAACTTTGTAGTTTAAGATTAAAATTTGTAAACCATGTAGGTTCGTGTCAATTCTCCTATTGTCTTTCTTGGAGGTCGCTGATCCTGTGCCGCCTGTCTATCTTGAGAAGGAGATTCTTAGTACTGTCCGTGTTTATTCGTGGCTTGCTGTGTTGTTTACACAAATCAAATTCATATTACAGGCATTTGTCAGAGGATTTCCCATTAACTGCGAACCTTTTGAACTCCATGTCTAAGAAAAGTCTTTTGTTTGTAAGGCTGCTACTGGTATTACGGACTTAAAAGTCTTCGTAAGATGACGATACATGGGGCAAAGAGAATTGTTGCAGCTGTACTTCACATCAATCAACTTTCTGAAGAGGCTTAGGAGGCCCACAAAAATCGTAAAGATTCCTCGGAAGTTCTCCCGAAAGATCTGTTACACATGTTTTAACGGAACTCGAAACCACTTACGTCGCAAGCGATACGTTTTCCTTGGAGAGGACATGTCTGGTTACATTGGAGGCAGCGTCCGCTCTCACAAGGACAGCCATGCGTGTTCTGCTAGTAGATCCTCTGACCAATTTGTGCTGTTCTGAAGCACGCTGAAGAATGAATACATGGGCCTACAGTAACAGATTTTAAATCTCCTCTTAGTTTCTCTCGTATTAAGTATTTAGAATGATTAAACTGGTAAATATTTAAAGTCATTCAGTCCTGAACCTTTTGTCTTCTCGTCTGCTGTCCAAAAACATAAAAATTAGAATATACAAAACTATAGTTTTACATGTGGTTCTGTATGGGTGTGAAACTTGGTCTCTGACATTAAGGGAGGAACATAGACTGAGGGTGTTTGAGAACAGGGCGTTGAGAATATTTGGACCTAAGACAAATGAAGTGACAGGAGGTTGGAGAAAACTGCATAATGAGGAGCTTCATAACTTGTACTCTTCTCCAAGTATAATTAGAATGATCAAGTCAAGGAGGCTGAGGTGGGCAGGTCATGTAGCACGAATGGGGGAGACCAGGAATGCGTATAGGATGTTGGTGGGAAAGCCAGAAGGAAACAGACCACAGGGAAGACCAAGATGTAGGTGGGTGGACAATAGCAGAATGGATCTTAGAGAGATAGGATGGTATGGATTGGATAGATCTGGTTCAGGATAGGGACCAGTGGAGGGCTCTTGTGAACAGGTAATGAACCTTCGGGTTCCATAAAATGCTGGGAAATTCTTGAGTAGCTACAGAATTGGCGGCTCCTCAAGAAGGGCTCAGCTCCATGAGTAAGTAAGTAAGTAATATTTAAAGTTCAATTTTAAGTCATTAGTGCATAATCTATTGAGTATCTTTCTGAAGACACTTGACACTAAATTCTCTCACCTTCTGCCCTTTGTGTGTTACTACGTGATTCACGAGACGAGTGAGAGAAGCTGTAGCCTTGCTGCATGCTAACAAAATGGAGATTTAGGTCTTGAATGTGATTAAAATGAAGAATTGAACATCAGCAGAGCTTTGCTTATTGTTTCTAAGAAGTCTCCTCGCCACAGTTTAGCAATAATTGCTTCATTTTTCTTCGCCTGCAGACAGTCGGACACTGAAGCAGTGGCATGAAACAAATGATCCGCATTGAATCGAAGCCTGAATTGTTTGAACACCATACTTGCTTCATATCTGGGAAGCACACAGGTCAAAATTTGTCTGCGATCAAGTTCCCAGCAGAGGCAGATGAAACACGTTTAAGGGAGGTGAGAAGTGTATACAAGACATGAAACGGACAACCTGATACAAAGAAATCACTCATGGGACTTAGGCTACATGGAACTATAATATTCAAATGGATTTTGAAGAAACACAGCGAAACATTGTAGCTCAGGATAGGGCTGCCGCCGCCCCAAAATTGTTGAAATTTTGTGAGTACGGTAATGAACTTTCAGGTACCATAAAAGGTGGGGGACTTCTTGTCCAGAGTCTTCAGAAGGCCGTTGTTGCATGAAGTAAGTTAGTCAGTTCCACGTGTTCTAAAATTAACCATATTCGAATAATTGACAACTTAGGGGAATAAAAATGGATATTGACTGTTGTAAGTAAATATTGTAGTGTGTAGGAGCCGTTGCTATGCAACGACCGCAAGATGGGCAGATATATGAGGGCCGCTTCTGGGCAACGGTTCGGTAAACACGTTCCCGTTGCTAGGCAGCAGATTCTTAACAATGCAACAATCGGACTACAACAATGGAAGAGCTGTCTTTCTTACGTTGTTCGTGCCAAGAAGTTATAAGCGAGACGAGGTTTGGAAATTAGTTCAGTTGAGAGTGAGTTCTGTACGGGAGTCTGTGAAGAGATGACCTGAGCCGGAGGCAGAGGAATAGCCACTGTCGGAGCCGTTACCAGGAAACGTCTAGTAACAGAACACTAGGCTGCGTGCTCTAGTGAACTGTAAAGTGTGGAAATAGCGATAGTGTTATGGTTACTTTAAGTTATGACTTGTAAGTGTTCAATAAATCTATTCGCCAATGTAAACCCCGTCTATATTCATACATGCTATGGGACAATATTAACAATAAGAATAATAAGAGCAGGGAATAGATGGGAGAGAACTTCTTTTGGAAATAGGACGGGGAAATAGAAGAGCCTCAACTGTATAATTCCATGTAGGCCTATTTCTTCTGTCAGTTTCGTCGTGGGTAACATACAGACAAACGAAACTAAATGTAAACAGTTTCCTTATGAAAGAGCAGTCAGTTCAATTACAACGGCAGTTCAAGGGCAATCTTGTAGGAAACTCATGAAGTTTGCAAAGCCAAGGTCTCCGCTGCTTCCCATATTTACTGTCTCGTTCAAAGCTCTATTATGCAATGACAATCTATGCTACAGGAAGTTTCGAAATGCACTGTTTACTGAACTGCTGGGATTGTTTGTAGTGGAAGGCTCTGTTACCAACGGCGTTCAGTGTTCGCAAAGAACTGTCTAGTAATTAGTTCCGTGACAAAAATATACCAGAATGTACAATGACTACAGGGACATTTTGTCCCACATGGATTATTTGGCGTAACACAGAAGTTTCCAAAGTGTGGGGCGCGCCCCCTGAGAGGAAGAGTGGTTTTCTGAGGGGTGGCGTGCTGTTTGCAAGATAAACTATTTTTAAACGAAATATGAGGAGACATTCTTAAAATCCTTTGCTTCCCCGAGGTAGTTTAGTTGTCATATAGCACTACAGAATTCAAACTTGTAAAACATATGTGGCTTTACGAAGTAAATGACTGTGGAAGTCTATGTTATGTTTGGGGGGGGGGCGATACCGCAGTCGGTATTGCAACTAAGGGGTCGCAGTTCGAGTGCCAATAGAGTCAATAACTTTCTCTTTTCAGCGTTGTCCAGACAGGATCTAGAATCCACCAATCTTCCTATATAATATATACAGAGGGGGCTCTTTCCTCAGTGGTAAAGCGGCCGGGGCTTGAAGCTAACCATTTAACTCCAACTAGTGCTGAGGTCAAGAAAACATAGATACATCAACTCCCCCATACGCCTTCATGGCGTGGCGCTTAATTAGTTAAGCACGGGGACAACTTGTTCACAGCTGTACTGTTAAGGACTCAGCTATGCGGCTCTGTGAGGAATGCAAATTTACCATTAAACCAACTCATTTCACTGTTGTTAAAGGGTACTAGAAAGTTGCTCACCCCTCCAGCTGACCGTTTTGCCCCTAACTTTCTTCATCTTTTAGGATCGGAAAGAGATGTCCTGAGAAATACAATTGTTGTGACAAACATGGAGCAATCCCAGTCATTGTTAGCGTCTGTGAGTAAAGACATTCACATTGCAGATACTCTTCAAAGACAGACTTCGGGGTATCAAGACGAAAAAATACTTCAGAGATCTATCAGATTGCACATACGTAGAACGTACATCCAGTACAATTTACTGCCTGTAACTGTTACAATTCCCACTCAGGGCATGGATGTTTGTGTGCGTTTTTCTGTGTTTGTGTACAGGTAGAGGCCTTGCGACGAGCTGATCACCCGCCCAAGGAGTCCTACCGAATGTGTAAGATCTAGAAAAACCGAAGTGAACGGAGAAGTTCATGGAGGTAGGCCTAGGCCCACTGGGGCTATAGTGTCAAGGGGAAAAAAAAGATGTTCTTGTGCTTACCTAATTAAGCACTACTCCATGAAGGCTCAGCTTCACCCCCTGACCAATTTACCCCCGGGTAGAGAGCCCCTGTACCCATTGGATAGGAGGCTAGGTGGGTCCTAGAACCGGTCTGGACATCTTAAATCTGAAAATATCCAGTGGTAGTAGTAACAAATAATTTTATTCAATATTCCTCTGTCAAGGTTACGTCGATACGTAGAAGTATCGTACAATATTCTGATAGAGTTTGGGATACCCATGAGACTCGTTAGGTTGATTAAAATGTGTTTAAACGAAACGTATAGTAAAGTCCGTATAGATAAACATTTGTCTAATAAATTTCCTATCCAGAATGGTCTAAAACAAGGAGATGCTTTATCGCCACTCCTTTTCAACTTTGCTTTAGAATATGCCATTAGGAAGG
The DNA here is from genome assembly GCF_002891405.2 of Cryptotermes secundus. Taxonomy (NCBI): domain Eukaryota; kingdom Metazoa; phylum Arthropoda; class Insecta; order Blattodea; family Kalotermitidae; genus Cryptotermes; species Cryptotermes secundus. The sequence goes on along the minus strand of NW_019731264.1, from coordinate 2,691,734 downwards.
TCCGGGAAAACCAGGTGGGACTGAAATTAAACGGGACACATCAGCTGTTGGTCTATGCTGATGATGTGACTACTGGGTGATAATATAGAAATAATAAAGAAAAGCACACAAACTTTAACTGATGCAAGTAGAGAGGTTGATCTAGAAGCAAACACAGAGAAAACTAAGTATATGTTGCTGTCTCGTCACCAAAATGCAGGGCAAAATCATGACATAAAGACAGGAAACAGATGTTTTCAAAATATGGCACAGTTCAGATTTTTGGGAACGGCGATAACAAATCAAAACATGATCCAGGAGGAAATTAAAGTTTGCAAGGTCGTCATGATTTGCTTAAAAAGGGAGACAAAGTTTTCCCTGTATTTAGTTGATTAAGGACCACTCCATGAAGATTTACAGGGGAGTGGAGGTATGACTTCACCATTCTTGAACTCAGCACTAGATGGTGAGCGGTCAGCTTCACGCTCCGTCCGCTTTACCTCCAAGGAAAGAGCTCCCTTCCCGGTACCCATTGTACAGAAAACTGGGTGGGCCCCAAAGCCTATCTGAACGCTGTGGAGAAAAGAAAAATCTTGCACTGCTACGACTAGATCTCCTGTCGTGCAACTATCCCGGCTCCATTGGCTTGTTTATTTATGGCTCATTTAACGACGCGCTCGATAAATATCTCAGATTAAAAATTTGAATATTGGCAGCGTTGTCTAAGGTACGCAATGTTTTCGCTCGCTCAAACGCTGGGATCGTGGGTTCGAATCCCACTCAAGACATGGACGTTAGCATTTATTCTGCGTTTGTGTTTTCCTGTTTAGATAGCGGCCTTGTGACGTGCTGATCCCCTTTCCGAGAAACCCTACAGTCCGAAAGATATATCGCAGTTACAGATTAATTCTGAATTGGAAGAGACAAGACGGTCTAATCCGTCAACGCGAAGACACAATGTTAACCACTCGACTGTGACGGTGGGGCAATAGCGTTAATTCAATCGAGAATGAAGTCCACGGCGCCTCGCGGAACCTTCCACGAACTGCTCGGTCTGCTCGGTGAAGCAGGACAGAAAACAGCTCAGGCGGGCGGATCACTAACCTACTGTACGCACACGGATCTGGTCCGACCCTGACCTGGACAACAACAGAAGCGCAGCCACACAAACTGTGAGGTCAAAAGGTCAAGTTGTTCCTGTTCTTTAAGTTCAGCGCTGGGAGTGTACACCACAACTTGACGGACGAATTTAATTTTGCATCATATCAATCAATTATCATATCTGCAGCACGATAATACGGCCGTGCCATAGCTCGGGCGGTTAATCGCCGGCTTCCTACCGCGTCGGCCCGCATTCGATCCCAGGTCCGATCTTGTGGGATTTATGGCGGACAAAGTGGTACTGAGGTAGGATTCCTCCCAGTACTTCGGTTTCTTCTGTCAATTCTTATTCCACAAACTACTCCGTATTCGTTAATTATTCTAATATCACCGCAATGTATTATATAATTTTGATGCTGAATAATTATTCTTCTTTCTTTCTTAATCTGCTCCTCTTACAGCCTTACGTTGTCGAGGTAAGTACATTTTATTTTCTCTTAATCTCAGACAGTCGGTAGGACTCCTTTGATGGGGGATCGGCCTGTCTCAAGGCCGCTACTTAACACAAACGTAATAAACAGAAACACAGGCTTCAACGCCTTGAGGGGATTCGAACCCACGATCCCAGAGTCCGAGTGGGCGAAGACAGTTCATGCCTTAGACCGCGCGTCCACTATGATCAGATGAATAATAATAATAATAATAATAATACCTTCCGTAACTCCATCAGTAGCATAAGTTTTATAGAAGCTTTTTCGTTTTACTGCGTTTCAGTGGAGACGTGATACAAAACAGCCTGACCTGTATGTCGTCAGTACAGCATTATCTGATTCAGATAGCACGAACCACGGATGAATGTGCGACAGAGATAAATCTAGCAAGACTGCTCAAGTTTACTGTCCGCCATTGCTCCGTCACGTCTTCAGTATTATCGAAGGCCAGGAATGTAATGCACAGGAAAGTGTTATCTCTACTTCACTTTAATATGACTTTACTTTACAACATTTTATATGCATTTTTATTGTGTAATTTTGCATTAATGTAATTAATTTTTTAATTCGCTAGTGGGGGGGGGAGGTGGAGTCCAGCTGGGTTCATTCGGCCACTGATTGGCCTATTGTATCTGCCTCGGGTGATTATGATGCTTGTGTGGAATTTAGTGGAATGGAGATTGACAGGGGAAACCGAAGTACTCGGAGACAACCCCCCCCAGCGCCACTTTCTCCACCACAAATCCAACTTGACCAGACCCGGGATCGTACCCGGGCCGCCGCAGTGGGAACCGCGACTAACCGCTTGAGCTGATTATTCATTTGGATTCGAAATGGTCCTGAAGATTGAGTATAAGACGCCGGGTTACTGGGTTTCTGGATTTTGTCCACCGTCCATTATTCTAAAGAATATGAAGTTTCGGAAAGATGTGGTCTTCACAATACCGGATGTCGAACAAAATCTATAGTTAATTCCGATTGATTGCCCACATTACAGGAACAGAGTAACCGGACACACGAGTACTATTATTATTATTGGAGGGGTTGGGTTTCCCCATGCACCGCGACTAATAGTCTATTGTACGTCCCCCTTTGATACGCTACTAGTCGCCATACCCTACCGGTACTGGTGCGTGCTATCAGCCCTGTTCAGCCAACGAGGTCGGCCTTCGGTACCCGATACTTCCCCCATCTACCAGAGGCACTGGAAACTACTTGGGCGAAAAACTTTTTGCCTAATTTTGTCTCCTAGAGACATGAGGACCTTTTACGTGCCGTAAAGCTACGACACGGGACCCACGGCTTAAAGTGCCTCCCGGAGGACTTGTTCCCTGAATTTTTCCGCCCTTAAAAATTCCACGACCTCCGCCGGGTTTGAACCCGCGTATCTTCAGTCATGAGGTGGGAACGTTACCCCTAGACTACGGAGGCCGCTCAGACGACTACTAACTGCATGCTAATTCCATCTGCTGTAATGCTCTACAGGAGCCGGGAGAGCAAGGTACGAATTGTAGTCGCTGCATATTATGATTCAGTCAGTCCTGAAAATGTGGACAGAGGACATTTGAATGGATAAATACTTTCGTAATGGGGTCTAATCATCCTAATGGTTCTTCGGGATCAATAAACGGTGACAATACTCTTGGCTAGATGAGTGACTATTGGCTTCTCAGATAATACTATGCTCCATGAAATTAATTAATTAAGGTAAACTATAACACGCCGGTCACGGTAGCCGAGCGGTCTTCGCTCGGTTGGAAACCGGGATCGTGGGTTCGAATCCCACTCAGGGCATGAATGTTTAGTTCGTGTGTGTGCGTTTTTCTGTGTTTGCCTTGCGACGAGCTGATCACTCGCCCAAGGAGCCCTACCGAATATGTATGATCTAGAAACATCGTAGTGAACGGAGAGTTCATGGAGGTAGGCCTAGGCCCACTGGGGCTGTAGTGATGTGTTCGGGAGATGCCCGGTTCGAATCTAGACCAGGACACATGTTACCCAACCTGTGGTTTTTCGTACTTTTCTAAGTCCTTTCAGGCAAATGTAGGGATTCGCTGCCGACCAACCATTCGACGCCATGAGTTACTGAAAATGTCGTTAAATAAACTGCGCGTGATAAGAGAAACAAACGTATGAATTCGGAAAATAAAACTACCGGATTTTCTGGAATACACTTAGAATTTATTTCATCCAGACGCCTCCCGAAAATAAATAATAAGAAGAATAATAACGAATAGATTCTTATTCGAAGACAGTGTGAGTATATCCTTGCAAGATGATACGATGTGGATACCCGGAGAGGAAATGCGAAGGCTAACGACTGGCTTCATGCATTGCTTCCCCAAGACGTGAGTAGGGACTTCCCAAAGGGGTTACTACTCCTTCCTAGGGAGGATCTTCGAGTTCTCAGTGATTGTACCCATGAACAATTTCAGGAAATCAGTAAACTCTTAAGTTTTCTTACAGGTAAAAGGGTAAAGTTATCCGTGCAACAGGCCTTTGAGCCCCATTAGGTTGTGAGACGTTGAAGGTCCCACATTATCTAGACCAGGGGTCTCCAAACTTTTCGAACCGTGGGCCACATTAGGTAATTCAGCACTTTCAACGGGCCGGATAAAATGAGAAATTAATAACTCTATGTATATGAGTTTTATTGAAAGCACAGAATTTCATAAACTAAATACAAAGTATTTGTATAAATTATCGTATATTAATGACAACAGACAGTAGCAGCAAATGCTCATATTTTCATCACAAATTATATTAAAACAATTCATGTGAATGATGGAACTCTTTTTGCATTCTTAAAATCTGATTAAATTGAGGTTCAAATG